>NW_027508985.1:32500-105895 GCF_051911475.1 Siphateles boraxobius
TTGTTAATGTGTACATGGATGAGTGTGTGTGAACTGAATGAATTTGTAAGTTTTATCTGAATATTGTATATAGGACTTTTTGATAATTTAATGATAAAGATGTTATTTTGTAATGTTTTGTGATGCGTGATCTTAACCCGTGGGACTACGGATGGAAATTAGCTTGTAGCTACAATCCGCCATGTTTACATGCATGTATTACATGTTTGCTCATTAACATGCACTGTCCCAATCAAATCAAATAAAAAATAAAATAAATCACTTCAGCAATTTTACACACACCAAACTTTAGTTTTATTCATATCTATATTCTGAAGGTTTGTGCGTATATCATTCACCTGATTTATGCAACATTTTACTCCTAAAAACATGTATTTCCCGATTTATGGAGTGATAAAAAGAGAAATCTGAAAAAATCTTAATATGTTGACAAAATCAAACAAGAATTTTGTTATGGAAATGTATGTAAATCACTGCATATTTATGCCTCATTTGCATATTTAAACTTAACATTTCAGAAAACTTGTAATACAAAACAATTGTCTTAATGTACAGTGAGTAAGTGTGAAATTATAGTGATGTAAAGTTTTCACCTGTAGTGTCTCTCACTTTCTAAAACTCTTTGAATGTAATAATCACTGATGATATATTCTTAGGTAACACTTTATATTACAGTGTACTTAACCATTATAACAGTAAATTATGCATAATTACATGCAACTAACCCTCAACCAAATCCTAATCCTACCCTAACCCTATAGTAAGTACATGTTGTTAATTAATATTACTCAGTACTTAAATATTTAATTACACTGTAAAAATGACACCTTAAATTAAAGTGTAACCTATTCTACTCCTGCACTTCTTGTCCAGGTTTCTCTGTATTGATGTTTGTTATGCACTGCTTATATTGTGCCTCCATTATGATAATAAATGAATGTTTTTTATATATAGTGCTGGTATGTGTGTTGTGTTTGCAGGAGCCGTTCGAGGAGGGGTTTCCCGGCGGAGAAGAGCTGACGGCCGCAGAGATCCTCACGCTCAAAGAAGCGTCCGATTCCAAAGGAGGAACAGTGAAGTTCGGCTGGATCAAAGGAGTCCTGGTCAGTGTCTCTCACACACACACACACACACACACACACACACACACACACACACACACACCGCGTTCCACAGGCGTAACGATCAGCCGTTCACACTGATGAACGTTCATGATGACTCAAGTCTCCTTCATTTATACATCGCTTTTAACAATATAGATTGTTTGATTATTTTGTTCTGTACATGCTGTAGCCTAGTGTCACGGATTGGTGTGGAAAAGGAAAGCGAGAACTCAATAGCAGAGAATGAAGGTTTAATAAAAATAGAAAATAAATCCAGGTACAAACTGAAAACAAAAGCAGGCAACCAGATAAGCAGGTCTAACGGCAGGAACACTAGGAAACATAATACACAGGTCCTTCTAAAAAAATTAGCATATTTTGATAAAGTTCATTATTTTCCATAATGTAATGATAAAAATTAAACTTTCATATATTTTAGATTCATTGCACACCAACTGAAATATTTCAGGTCTTTTATTGTTTTAATACTGATGATTTTGGCATACAGCTCATGAAAACCCCAAATTCCTATCTCAAAAAATTAGCATATCATGAAAAGGGTCTTTAAACGAGCTATTAACCTAATCATCTGAATCAACTAATTAACTCTAAACACCTGCAAAAGATTCCTGAGTCTTTTAAAAACTCCCAGCCTGTTTCATTACTCAAAACCGCAATCATGGGTAAGACTGCCGACCTGCAGGCACGTGCAGAGGGGGGGGCTTTGGGTGCTCGAGCACCTGCCCTTTTGCCCCTTGGTGCCCAAAGTGCCCTTTTGTCAAGGCAAAATTTCCTCTCCTTTTTTTGTAATTAAAGGCCCTTTTGGATGGGCCTTTAATTTGGGATTTATTAATCATCCCAAAGGACGCCCAAAGGCATCCTTTGGGATGCCTGCCCAATCCAACTATTAGTAAAATTAATGAATAATAATTTAGCCGTAAATAAAATGACCCACATGATGACCTGTCACCTGACGAACTCATCCGGGACGATTCCTCACGCTGCACGCGCATTTTTTAATTTCGCGCGGCTACGCGCCCTACCGGAGGATTTCTTCAACTCTGCGGCTGCTGGTAAGTGGTGTTTTATTCTCAGAGTAGAAACATCCAGAGCCACCGTGCACAGGCGTGTGCAGGAAATGGGCTACAGGTGCCGCATTCACCAGGTCAAGCCACTCCAGACTCAGTCCACTGCTTCCGCAGGTCCCCAAGGTCTGGAATCGGTCCTTCTCCACAATCTTCCTCAGGGTCCGGTCACCTCTTCTCGTTGTGCAGCGTTTTTTGCCACACTTTTTCCTTCCCACAGACTTCCCACTGAGGTGCCTTGATACAGCACTCTGGGAACAGCCTATTTGTTCAGAAATTTCTTTCTGTGTCTTACCCTCTTGCTTGAGGGTGTCAATGAAAGGCCTTCTGGACAGCAGTCAGGTCGGCAGTCTTACCCATGATTGCGGTTTTGAGTAATGAAACAGGCTGGGAGTTTTTAAAAGCCTCAGGAATCTTTTGCAGGTGTTTAGAGTTAATTAGTTGATTCAGATGATTAGGTTAATAGCTCGTTTAGAGACCCTTTTCATGATATGCTAATTTTTTGAGACAGGAATTTTGGGTTTTCATGAGCTGTATGCCAAAATCATCAGTATTAAAACAATAAAAGACCTGAAATATTTCAGTTGGTGTGCAATGAATCTAAAATATATGAAAGTAAAAATTTTATCTTTACATTATGGAAAATAATGAACTTTATCACAATATGCTAATTTTTTGAGAAGGACCCGTATAACGAACAAGCACAGGACTAGAAACACAGGGAGACTAAATAGGGAACAAACAAGGAGGGTAACGAACAAGGCAGGTGGGAAAGATTAAATTAATTATCAGGAAATGAGATGGGAGGGGCTAGACAATTGACAGGAGATCACATGGCACAATGAATACAAGACAAGGCATGTACTCACAATAAACCAGACCAACACAAACACATGACAAACCGGGAGTGTCACAGCTCTGTCACTAAACCCAGAGAAGACACGGATACGGGTGACAGAACTGTGACACCTAGTGCTATGAGTCTGAGAAAGGTGCATTACAAATACAATTTATTATTATTATTGTTATTATGATAATAATAATAGGAAATTAAAGGCACAATATGTAAGATTTTTGTAATAAAATATCCAAAAATCACTCTCACAGTGTGATATATTTCCTGCAGTTGTGTACTTACAATATCCCAAAAGTTCCCATAGATTTTTAATTTCAGAGAAATTCCAATTTTAAACAATGGCTCGTCCATGTTCACTTGTTGCGTGTCAATGATGTAATATCCGCGTTATCCCTGGTTTCCGCTCGCACTGCCATAGTAACCATGGCGACAGACGTGGACAACTGCGTTACAACTAGCGGCGCCCTCACGCTGTTGTTGTTTCGTTCGAACATTATGGATCATGGCCAGCAGACTTTAGGACAAAAGGAGAACTAAAACGAGGATCAGCATCTCAGTTTTCGAGATGCCGAGAGCTAGCATCCGCGACTAACTTCGACTCGACAGAGACGCCGCTCCTGCATGGTCTTTATTAGACAGTGAGCAAATGTACATAAAACTAATCAATGTTATATAGCTCAACATGAAGAAATGTTAGAATATGATCAGTATGTTATTCTAACGTTGATCTAGCTTATGGCTAGTCTCATACAGACAAACTAACACATAGAATAACATTATAACTTTCAACACACTCAAATACAGTTTAACGTTAGACCAAGTGAAACAGCGCTGCAGTCCCTCACAAGTTTCATTCGTCTAATAAACGGACCCGTGTGAGTAATAAAGCACTTGCGGGTAACGTTAGTTCGGTAGAATGAAATGTCCGTATTCCTTTATATCCGCGAGACTCGCGTGTGGCGCTGAGATCTGTCTCTCATTAGCGATTGCGCCGCTTCACACCACAGTCATGTCAAAAACATTAATGTATTCACTCATCCATAAACATTATTAGATCCATCAGCACGACGACAAGTTCCATAATTCTGCGTATGCGTCATCAACCTACGCCTTTGTTATTGTAAGAGGTTAGCGACCCCTAGCGGCAGAAAAAAAGTACATATTGTAGCTTTAAAGTAACAGAGATTGTTTAGGCTTTACAGCAGATCTAGAATAAAGTTATTGTCCAGATAAAGTTAGTTTTGATTGATTCACTTCCGTTGTAAAGATCATTAGTTATTAACTTAGCGGCCGCTAACACACACCGTTCTAACAGAAAACACACTTTTTATGTGTACTGGACGTTCATTCACACACAACAGTGTTTGAGCTCGAGAACACACACTCTGAAACAGGATCCAAGTGCAAGTTTTTAAAAGCGTGATCATCTCTGTGTAAACTTCACAAACGTGAATCTGTGAAACGGTGACGGCACACACATGCGTATCACGTGTTTAGTCTATAGATATTCGCGTTTAAATATGCATGTGCGCAGACGTGTTGTTGTCTGGCCTGAAAAACAAACTTCTCCGGGTTACTTACTTTACAAATATTCATGTCTGACTCCAATCTGCCGCTTTTAACAGTCCAATAATGTAGGTATGTTTAGATCCACCTTTTTGTATGCTAATTTTGGGATATCACATTTTAAAAAAAAAATTTATATAAGCATATTAATTACATGTCTGGCCTGCATAACACTGATTTTTTGTATTTTTTTGATGATTGTGTGCAGATACGATGCATGCTGAACATCTGGGGAGTGATGCTGTTCATCCGGATGTCGTGGATCGTGGGTCAGGCCGGCATCGGTACGCGGACTCAAGTCCAGTCTCCTTCATTTATACAGCGCTTTTTACAACACACAGAGTTTCAAAGCAGCTTTACAGAGATAACAGGAAAATAATGCAACAAAGTTTTTCTAGAAGAAAATAGCGTCACAGTCCAGCTTAAGTAAGTTCAGTGATGTTCATTTCTGTTGTAAAAAAGTTATTAATTTAGATCATTTATATATATATATATATATATATATACAGCCGCTCTGGAGTAAACCGTGATGTCATCGTCCAGCTCAGTTCAGTTCTTGTATAATAGTGTCAATGCAGGAGATCAATAATATTGTTGAATATTAAATTTAATGTCCCTAAATAAGCAAGACAAGCCAAAGGCGACAGTGAAGGAACTAAAACTCCATCAGGGACAGAATGGAGAAAAACTCTTGTGAGAAACCAGAATCAGTCTCAGTTCTCCTCTGGCCAACGAACCAACAGTGTATGATTATGATTATGATTATGATTCAGGAGCATTACAGGTCAGAAGTCAGATTGGATCAGAACATTCACTGAACTAACCTGGATTGGTTTGCGGTGTATGATCATAGATTATGAATGTGTGTGTGTTTTGGTTCAGCTCTGTCCTGTGCCATCGTTCTCATGGCCATCGTCGTGACGACCATCACTGGCCTGTCGACATCAGCCATCGCCACCAACGGCTTCGTGCGCGGAGGTGAACGCAGTCATACAGTTACAATCATAATCATAAACATGTTTGAGGGATGATCACCAAGGCGGCATTTATTTGATCAAAAATACTGTAAAAACAGTGAAATATTATTATAATGTAAATCAGGTGTTTTCTATGTGAATATATAGTAAAGTGTAATTTATTCCTGTGATCAAAGCTGAATTTTCAGCATCATTACTCCAGTCTTCAGTGTCACATGATCCTTCAGAAATCACTATAATATGATGATTTGTTGCTCAAGAAACATTTATGATTATTATCAGTGTTCATATTTCTGTGGAAACCGTGATACATTTTATTTTTCAGGATTCTTTGATGAATAGAAAGTTCAAAAGAACAGCGTTTATTTGAAATATAATCTTTTGTAACATTATAAATGTCTTTACTGTCACTTTTGATCAATTTAAAGTGTCCTAGATTAATAAAAGTATTCATTACTTTAAAAAAAATGACTGACTCCAACTTTTACCTGTGTACAATACCTCTATTTATATCTAAAACATTATTTGTTTGAAAAAAATATCAAGAGTTCAAATAGCTAGAGAATTGTTTTTAAATAAATGGTCAAAATTAGTATGATTTTTGCAGATTAATTAACAGTGTAATAAACAATCAAATGATTTGCTAATTAGATGACAAATTTGCTTATTATTTTTACAAGAAAAAAAAATGTTGCATGGAATTTATTGTGAACTCATTTATATTATAATTTAATTATCATATATCAGTTATATTATATGTAGTTAGAATTTGTTTATTTTTGAATAAAAACAATGTAAAGATTTATAGTAAACTTTTAGTTGTTGTTTTTTTTCAGTCGATCATTTATATGTATATTTTTTTGCATTTCATGCAACATTTTTTTTCTTCCATAAATGAACAAATTCCAACTAAATTAAATATAATTTACATGATTTATGATAATGACATTATAATATAAAAAAGGTTAATTCAAAAATAAATTCTTCCAAAAATAAAATTTTGCAAAAATACACAATTGCTAAATAGCTATTATTACTGTGTATTTGAATGTATGCATCTTTTTGTTGTTGTTTATTGCAGTGATGTTGGTTTGTTGCTGATGTTCTGTTCCCGTTCCACTTCTGTATGTTTGAGTCATGATTTCCTCTGAAGTGAATGTGAATGTCTGTAGGGGGGGCGTATTACCTGATCTCCAGGAGTTTGGGTCCCGAGTTCGGAGGATCCATCGGCCTGATTTTCGCCTTTGCCAATGCCGTCGCTGTGGCCATGTACGTCGTGGGTTTCGCAGAAACTGTCGTTGAACTTCTGGATGTGAGTATGAACGCAAAAGCCTTGGATGAATACATGATGAAGATGAGTAAACATGAGTTTTCATTATTTTTTTAAATGTGCATGCCTTCAGACTGACATATATGACCCATATAGATTCGTTCTTCTAAAGTGTTATGATGTAAACTGTGTTTGTCAGAGTATAGACGCTCTGATGACCGATGAGATCAATGACATCAGGATCGTGGGAACGCTCACGGTTATTTTACTGCTGGGAATCTCCATCGCTGGAATGGAGTGGGAAGCGAAGGTCAGTACATTCCCATACGGATTCAGATTTCTCTTCTTGTAGTTATTATTCTCATGATTTATTGATTATCTTTGACAGGCCCAGATTGTGTTATTGGTGATTCTTGTGGCGGCAATTTTCAACTACTTCATTGGATCCTTCATCCCTGTGGAGTCAAAGGAACCCAAAGGCTTCTTCAGTTATAACGGTGGGACGTCTCTGCTCATCTGCTTTAGTTTGACATGAATCTATGATCATTAATCTGATTACGCTTTTTATACAGTATGAAAAAGTGATATTTAAAGGCCCACTGAAGTGCCTTGGATCGCGCAGCTTTGTTTAATGTGTTCATGTCATTTCCACTGAAACAGGAAGCAAAGGCGGGACTTATTGATTGGCTCCTCCCCCTTTTCAAATACCCAATAGCGTTTAGTTTACCTCACAGACTGACAGCTCCATTAGACTCGAATCCTAGCGCTGATGATACATTGGATTCAATAATAAAAGTGTGAATAAATTCTAGCCATTTCGTTCTTAAGCAACGTACAGTTGGAAACCGTAATAATCTGTCAAAAATCGCAGTGTATGCTCGCCTTTATACATCCACGTCATAAATCAGTGTCATTAGTGAAACTTTCACACCTTTCACATCTCCTAAATACGAATTTTGTCATTGTTTTGGAAGCTTATTCATAACCTTAAGGCTATCATATTCATACTCAAAGTTAAAAAACTTACATTTTGGTTTCAGCAGGTCTTTAATTTAGAATGTATTTTTGTATTATAGTTAATATATAGAGCTACATGCTCTTCATCCCTCATTGTGTTTTTTTCTCGTGCACCTTCATATTTCTTTCATGTGCTCGCTATGAGGGTGACAAACTGACAGATATGATCCATATGAATGCAGAATGTTTCAAGATGTTGTAGGTATAAGATGCACTGATGGTCTTTAACAGGCCCAGATTGAGTTAATGCTGATTCTTCATACTCAAAGCTTTGTCGTTCCTGTGTTTGTCCGTCTCTCAGCTGCCATAATGATGGAGAACATGGGTCCAGACTTCAGGGATGAAGAAACCTTCTTCTCAGTGTTTGCCATCTTCTTCCCGGCCGCCACTGGGATCCTGGCAGGAGCCAATATATCCGGAGACCTGGCGGTGAGTGATGATCCTCGCTCAAGCCATGCACTCAAATACTATTGACCAAACCAAAAGTTTTCAGCCAAAACACAAAACCAAACAGTTCATTTAATCACATTTATTTAATAACCAACTCTCAAATAAAAACTGATTTAAATTGCATTTTTTTATGTCAAATTTATTTTTTCTTCTCCAATTTGTTGCTATATAAACATTTAAATGCTGGCTGTCATAACTTGTTTTCATTTTGAATTTATTCAAACATGCATTAAATATGGAAGACTACAGGTAAAGTAAAAATATCATGAATGTATAATATAGTGCATATATGAATCAAACGCACCTTTCTAGAGTTATTTTTCTAGCTGACTGTCGAGTTTATGGACACTGATGTCTTTTCTGAGGTAAATGTGAGTTTGAAGCTGTTTTATTGACGTCTTTCAGCGGTTGAAACACTGATTGATGGATTACATGAGACATGATTGATTTCAGGAAGTTGTTCTGTATCTTCAACATTCCTTCTGATGTTCATGTTTATTTGCTGCTGTAACTAGTAAAGAGGAAGAGATGATCTGTTCTTCTGTCACACACATTACACACACTTTTTTTTTTCGGTTCGCGTACCTACCCGAAGTGATAAGATAAAATAAAATTCTGCATCAAAATTTAAAGACAAGACAAGTAGTTTGTTTAGGCATTGGTTGTAAGGAATTATAAACCTGCGCACATATATTCAAACGCACATAACTATAGAATCAATTCTTAATGCGCATGTGAACGCCATCAGCGTCTATCACAGGTTCACGTTTAAAGTCTGTTTAGAGAGAACGGTGTCGTCTTAGCGGCCCCTAATTTAATAACAAATGATCATTTAGACGGAAGTGAATCAATCAAAACTAACTTTAGCTGGAAAAAACATTTTTCAAGAACCACTATAAAACTAAACCAATCTCTGTTACCTTAAATGATATGTTTATCTCTGTAAAGCTGCTTTGAAACAATCTACATTGTTAAAAGCGCTATTTAACCTCCTGAGACCCGAGAGTTTGCCTGGTGTGCATTTTATATTTTTTCTTGCTATTTGGTATAAGTAGGACCTAATAAGTATAATAACTAAATTTTTTTTGTACAGGAAGTAGTTTTTGCATAAAATGATGTCCTCATGCAAGGACAGTGGGTCTATCTTAACTTTATCCTCCTGAGACCTGAGTTTTGGTTTGGCGTACATTTTAGATTTATTCTAGCTTTTTGGGGTTTATGGCAAGCCGTTTTAACTTTTATTCATTTTCAGGATATGAATTCTTGATATGAACAATTCAATTTTCACTAGTTAAAATAATAGTTATTGATATCAGGAATTAGATTTCTACTAGTAACAATGGCAATTTTTGATATCAGAAATTACATTTCCACTAGTAACAATGCTAATTCTTGATATCCACAATTAAATTTTCACTAGTTAAAATTATAATTCTTGATATCAGCAACTGAATTTCAACTAGTAAAAACTATAATTCTTGATATCTGTAATTGTATTTTCACTTGTGAAAAGTCTCCATAGGCTGCCATTCAAAATCAATTGTTGATATCAAGAATTGATTTTTTACTAGTTGAAATTCCAATTTCACATATCAGAAATACAATTCTTATAGTATAAACCTTTATTCTTGATATCAACAATTGAATTGCTTCTAGTAACAATGTTCATTTATGATATCAATAATTCCATTTTCACTAGTGACAATGTTAATTTCTGATATCATGAATGTAATTGTTACTAGTAAGAAAGCCATTTTAGATATCTGAAATTATATTGATATCAGAAATACATTTTCAGATATCAAAAATTAACATTTTTACTAGTAGCATTTAATTGTTGATATCAAGAATAGACATTTCAACTAGTGACAATTGAATTATTGAAATCAGGAATTCGCATTTTTACTAGTAGCCTAACAATGTAATTATTGATATCAAAAAATATATTTCTACTAGTAAAAAATCTATTCTTGATATCAACAATTCAATTGTTGATTTCAATAATTAAATTGCTGATATCAAAAATGTAATTGATATCAACAATTCATATCCTGTGTGTGTGTGTGTGTGTGTGTGTGTGTGTGTGTGTGTGTGTGTGTGTGTGTGTGTGTGTGTGTGTGTGTGTGTGTGTGTGTGTGTGTGTGATCGCGATCGAGCAAGAGAGAGTGTGTGTGTGCGCGCGATCGCGAGTGAGTGAGCAAGAGAGAGAGAGAGTGTGTGTGTGTGTGCGCGCGAGTGAGTGAGCAAAGTGTGTGTGTGTGTGTGTGTGTGTGTGTGTGTCGCGAGCGAGTGACGAGCAAGAGAGAGAGAGACAGAGAGACAGAGAGAGTGTGTGTGTGTGTGTGTGTATGTATGTGTGTGTCTGTGAGTGTGCGCGCGCGCACGAGCGCGATCGTGAGTGAACTGAAGCCCCGTTGAGTGTGTGTGTGTGTGTGTGTGCGCGCTCGAGTGAGTGAGCCAGTGTGAGTCACGAAGCTCAATGCAACTACAATTTTTCACTTTTTTTGCTAACATCTTATACAATTTCAACAAAGCTAAGTCCCATTGTCCTCATATGCGGACATCGACTTTAGCAGCATAGTAAATCTTTATTGTTACAAAATTGTGTCAAATGTGCATGCCATTTTAATCATACAACTCTTCTATGCATAACTTAACAAGCATCAACAATGAAATGTTTTTAGATTTTTTATCTTATGGACGTTTTGGTCTGGAGTGGCTGAGTGACATGTGACCTGTGTTCTCCGCCATCTTTAAATTATTTATGTTAATTTTTTTTCTCTTCTGACCCCACCAGATGGCAGTGTAAGTGTCCTCGTTTGTGGAAAAACATGTTTCAGTTACACAGAATTAAGTATTATGCTGCACACAACCAAAAATGTGATGTCCTCATATGAGGTCGCAGGGTCTCAGGAGGATAAATGAGGATGACATTAAAAATGTCCATTTTTTAATGTTTTTTTTTCTTGGTTATGCAAACGTTAAGGGAACATTCCATTCTTCAAACATTATGGGAACGCGTGATTTTTTTCCCAAACCACTTCAGCGGAAATCCCGCCCTGCAGCCGATTTCATTGGTTTAGGTTACAGTGACGGGTAGGTTTAGGGATCAGTGTTTGGTGTAGGCAATCAGTACAGTGATTGACATGACCAATGAAAACTTTTAAATCGGCTGCAGGGCGGGATTTCCACTGAAGTGGTTTGGGGAAAAAAATCACGCTATGGGAACGAATGTTCTCTGAAAGTTCTGAAAAAATTAGCAACATTAAAAAAAGAGTTAACGTCCAACTGAAATGTTACAGAATTCTTTCCATGAATGATGTAGAAATAATGTTTTTGTTCTAACATTTTTAGAACATTATTAAATACCAGATATATTTGAACCATATTATATTATCCAGTAACATAATTCTTCCTGTAACATATTATATTAATGTTACTGGAAGAACGTTTGATGACTGTTAGCTGGGTAAAACGTCCGCGTTTCCATTACCCTTCAAATTGCGCCAATTGAAAATACGCCCGATGGAAACACCATAATTTCGCAAAAACTCCCATTTATCGCAAAAAGGTTTTTACGCTCGCATGAGGTGGTTTTTCAGGCAATTCAAAAAATAAATATATTGCAAAACTGCAATGGAACAGTTTTGCGCATTTACAGTAACCTGGCGTAGAAGATGGCGCGGTGTGTTTGGACAGAATAGGAGACAGAGTTCTTTATTAAATTCATAAAAGACAAAATAACTACAGGAATACTGGATTCTAAACCTCAAAGAAATGCCACAACAAAGACCTCGAAGCATGAATGAGGAGAAACACCCAGAAACTCCTCATATGAGCCGCTCTCAATATAAGAGTCTTTCCTTGTTATTAATGATGGGATAACATACATACATCTCCTTCGATTAATAATAATGGCCAGTGCAGTGTCTGAGATGTAGTAAACCTAACAACATCCGTTGCCATATTTTTGGAATGACTTAAGTTTGAGTCACATAACATCGGTTAATGGAAACGCCGTCATTTTGCAATAGTTATGGAAACGCACTGTTCCGGTCAATAATCTCAGGCATTTCAAATGAATTTTTGGTTGCCGAAATTTCAGTGCATCACTCGTCTCACGTATTATATTTGAGATTCTGTGGATTTTTGTCATCCGATTTCATAAGAGATGATGTTTGTAACATCTGCCTGTCTCTAGGATCCGCAGTCAGCGATTCCCAAAGGAACTCTCCTGGCGATCCTCATAACCGGAGTGGTTTACATCGCTGTCGCCTTCTCAAACGGTAATGTTCTTCTTTTGACTGTCTGAAGATAATATTTTAAAAACTGATTGCTTGTTTTTAAGATTTTGAATGGGTTGGCGCCGCCTTATTTATCAGAGCTTTTACACGTCCACACTCCTGTCAGAGCACTGAGGTTGTCCGATCAGATGTTCCTCGATGTTCTGAGATCAGACTTAAAAAATAAAGGTGCTCGAGTCTTCAGTGGCTGGTCCTCATCTCTGGAATAGTAAGAAGAGCTCGGACTGCTGACATTTTTAAAGCCGGGTGATCACTGTGTGATTTATAATAGTCCACATGATCATCACAGATCTCAGTTTGTCATTAATGTTAGACTGTAGGCTACGACAGTGAAGACGCGTTAAAGACAGACGCACACAAGAAAACTTGTCCGTTTTATCATCAATCAGTTTTACAGTTTTGCATCATCAATCAGTGACACTTTGTTCAGTGATCTGCATTACAGGATTGAAATTATGGCTACAAAGGAATCTCTAACGTTAATTTTGGTCACGGCTAGTCTTGAAAAACGAACTTGTTGGAGAATCACTGCAGGACTGAGTCAAATCTTCGACACGCCAGAATTTCGTCTGAAGTCAAATTTTATTCCGATTTTAGCCTAGGATCAGAGAATTCTTAGGATTTGCAAAGTTGGTCTCAGACGGCAAAAATCTCGGCTGGAATCGCACAGTGTGCACCGGCTTAAGTCTTTGCTTAAGACCCACGTACCATGTATTCGCTTTCTTTTCCAGTTGAGTTCTGGTGTCATTCTCTACTGTGTTTAACATTGCTAAGCGCTTTGGTCAACTGTGGTTGTTTTTAAATGTACTATACAAATAAATTTGAACTTGTCGTCTCGAGTCTCGGATCAGAGTTGTGCGTTTGCTGTATTTTCAGGCTCGTGTATCGTGCGCGAAGCCACAGGCGATGATAACGACACAATCGTGGGCTCGCTGGAGAACTGCACCGATGCTTCTTGCTCGCTGGGATTCGACTTCTCCATCTGCAGAGAGGGAGGCTGCAAGTACGGGCTTCAGAACGACTTCCAGGTGTGTGTCTGTGTGTGTGTGTGTGTGTGTGTGTGTGTGTCTGTGTGTGTGTGTGTGTGTGTGTGTGTGTGTGTCTGTGTGTGTGTGTGTGTGTGTGTGTGTGTGTGTGTGTGTGTGTGTGTGTGTGTTGTTTGTGTGTGTGTGTGTGTGACACCAAACACACGCATAAGATGTGCTTATATAGTTATCATAGTTATATTAGAATGCATACCTAACTAGTCAAAAGACTGGAATAATTAAAGTCCCCCTGTAGTTAATCATTTTATCTTTTAAAACTTCTCTTTGATCTCCAAAATTACATATTTAAACCGTTTTTTTTCCTTGAATTTCTTTTTGTCATGCCTTAAAATATCTTGAATGTAACTCCACACCCTTGCCTCATTTAGTATGCGTGGTTCTATGAATATGCAAATGAGCCCCGCCTCCACTCACTCACTCACTCAGAGATCCACTGGTTGACGATCACACGTTGATCTGATTGGTTACAAGCTAGTTTGTGACGTCAGAAACACCAGCGATTTCAAAGCGTGTTTTTGAGACTGTCTTTGGTTCACTGCAGTTTTAAGGAGAAAATACTCAGCAATGCTGTCGACTTATGAATTTACACATGGTTTGTGTTAAAGCATATTAAAAACACCACATAGACATATAAACAACATTAAAAGCTGGATTTTTCATCACAGGGGGACTTTAAAATAGTTAATGTTTTTGAAAGAAGTCTCTTCTGATATAAACTTGTTGAGCTCACTGTGATGAATGTCATGTTAATGTTGTGTGTGTGGTTATGTCATGTTAATGTTGTGTGTGTGGTTATGTCATGTTAATGTTGTGTGTGTGGTTCTGTGATGTTACTGATGTGTGTGTGGTTCTGTGATGTTTTCTGATGTGTGTGTGGTTCTGTCATGTTAATGTTGTGTGTGTGGTTCTGTCATGTTAATGTTGTGTGTGTGGTTCTGTCATGTTAATGTTGTGTGTGTGGTTATGTCATGTTAATGTTGTGTGTGTGGTTCTGTGATGTTACTGATGTGTGTGTGGTTCTGTGATGTTTTCTGATGTGTGTGTGGTTCTGTCATGTTAATGTTGTGTGTGTGGTTCTGTCATGTTACTGATGTGTGTGTGGTTCTGTCATGTTTTCTGATGTGTGTGTGGTTCTGTCATGTTAATGTTGTGTGTGTGGTTCTGTCATGTTAATGTTGTGTGTGTGGTTCTGTCATGTTAATGTTGTGTGTGTGGTTCTGTCATGTTACTGATTTGTGTGTGGTTCTGTGATGTTAATGTTGTGTGTGTGGTTCTGTGATGTTAATGTTGTGTGTGTGGTTCTGTGATGTTTTCTGATGTGTGTGTGGTTCTGTCATGTTAATGTTGTGTGTGTGGTTCTGATATGTTAATGTTGTGTAAGTGTGGTTCTGTCATGTTTTCTGATGTGTGTGTGGTTCTGTCATGTTAATGTTGTGTGTGTGGTTCTGTCATGTTTTCTGATGTGTGTGTGGTTCTGTCATGTTAATGTTGTGTGTGTGGTTCTGATATGTTAATGTTGTGTAAGTGTGGTTCTGTCATGTTAATGTTGTGTAAGTGTGGTTCTCTCATGTTAATGTTGTGTGTGTGGTTCTGTCATGTTAATGTTGTGTGTGTGGTTCTGTCATGTTAATGTTGTGTGTGTGGTTCTGTCATGTTAATGTTGTGTGTGGGGTTCTGTCATGTTAATGTTGTGTGTGTGGTTCTGTCATGTTACTGATGTGTGTGTGTGGTTCTGTGATGTTTTCTGATGTGTGTGTGGTTCTGTCATGTTAATGTTGTGTGTGTGGTTCTGTGATGTTACTGATGTGTGTGTGTGGTTCTGTGATGTTACTGATGTGTGTGTGGTTCTGTGATGTTACTGATGTGTGTGTGGTTCTGTGATGTTACTGATGTGTGTGTGTGTGTGTGTGTGTGTGTGTGTGTGTGTGTGTGTGGTTCTGTGATGTTACTGATGTGTGTGTGGTTCGTGTGTGTGGTTCTGTGATGTTACTGATGTGTGTGTGTGTGGTTCTGTGATGTTACTGATGTGTGTGTGGTTCTGTGATGTTACTGATGTTTGTGTGTGTGGTTCTGTGATGTTACTGATGTGTGTGTGTGTGTGTGTGTGGTTCTGTGATGTTACTGATGTGTGTGTGTGTGTGGTTCTGTGATGTTACTGATGTGTGTGTGTGTGGTTCTGTGATGTTACTGATGTGTGTGTGTGGTTCTGTGATGTTACTGATGTGTGTGTGGTTCTGTGATGTTACTGATGTGTGTGTGTGTGTGTGGTTCTGTGATGTTACTGTTGTGTGTGTGGTTCTGTCATGTTAATGTTGTGTGTGTGGTTCTGTGATGTTACTGTTGTGTGTGTGGTTCTGTGATGTTAATGTTGTGTGTGTGGTTCTGTGATGTTACTGATGTGTGTGTGTGGTTCTGTGATGTTACTGATGTGTGTGTGGTTCTGTGATGTTACTGATGTGTGTGTGGTTCTGTCATGTTAATGTTGTGTGTGTGGTTCTGTCATGTTAATGTTGTGTGTGTGGTTCTGTCATGTTAATGTTGTGTGTGTGGTTCTGTGATGTTACTGATGTGTGTGTGGTTCTGTGATGTTACTGATGTGTGTGTGGTTCTGTGATGTTACTGATGTGTGTGTGGTTCTGTGATGTTACTGATGTGTGTGTGTGTGGTTCTGTGATGTTACTGATGTGTGTGTGTGTGGTTCTGTGATGTTACTGATGTATGTGTGGTTCTGTGATGTTGCTGATGTGTGTGTGGTTCTGTGATGTTGCTGATGTGTGTGTGGTTCTGTGATGTTACTGATGTGTGTGTGTGGTTCTGTGATGTTACTGATGTGTGTGTGGTTCTGTCATGTTAATGTTGTGTGTGTGGTTCTGTCATGTTAATGTTGTGTGTGTGGTTCTGTGATGTTACTGATGTGTGTGTGGTTCTGTGATGTTACTGATGTGTGTGTGGTTCTGTGATGTTACTGATGTGTGTGTGGTTCTGTGATGTTACTGATGTGTGTGTGGTTCTGTGATGTTACTGATGTGTGTGTGTGTGTGGTTCTGTGATGTTACTGATGTGTGTGTGGTTCTGTGATGTTACTGATGTGTGTGTGGTTCTGTGATGTTGCTGATATTTGTGTGGTTCTGTGATGTTACTGATGTGTGTGTGTGTGGTTCTGTGATGTTACTGATGTGTGTGTGTGGTTCTGTGATGTTACTGATGTGTGTGTGGTTCTGTGATGTTACTGATGTGTGTGTGGTTCTGTGATGTTACTGATGTGTGTGTGTGTGTGTGTGGTTCTGTGATGTTACTGTTGTGTGTGTGGTTCTGTCATGTTAATGTTGTGTGTGTGGTTCTGTGATGTTACTGTTGTGTGTGTGGTTCTGTGATGTTAATGTTGTGTGTGTGGTTCTGTGATGTTACTGATGTGTGTGTGGTTCTGTGATGTTACTGATGTGTGTGTGGTTCTGTGATGTTACTGATGTGTGTGTGGTTCTGTGATGTTACTGATGTGTGTGTGGTTCTGTGATGTTACTGATGTGTGTGTGTGTGGTTCTGTGATGTTACTGATGTGTCTGTGGTTCTGTGATGTTACTGATGTGTGTGTGGTTCTGTGATGTTACTGTTGTGTGTGTGGTTCTGTGATGTTAATGTTGTGTGTGTGGTTCTGTGATGTTACTGATGTGTGTGTGGTTCTGTGATGTTACTGATGTGTGTGTGGTTCTGTCATGTTAATGTTGTGTGTGTGGTTCTGTGATGTTACTGATGTGTGTGTGGTTCTGTGATGTTACTGATGTGTGTGTGGTTCTGTCATGTTACTGATGTGTGTGTGGTTCTGTGATGTTACTGATGTGTGTGTGGTTCTGTGATGTTACTGATGTGTGTGTGGTTCTGTGATGTTACTGATGTGTGTGTGGTTCTGTGATGTTACTGATGTGTGTGTGGTTCTGTCATGTTAATGTTGTGTGTGTGGTTCTGTGATGTTACTGATGTGTGTGTGGTTCTGTCATGTTAATGTTGTGTGTGTGGTTCTGTGATGTTACTGATGTGTGTGTGGTTCTGTGATGTTACTGATGTGTGTGTGGTTCTGTGATGTTACTGATGTGTGTGTGTGTGGTTCTGTGATGTTACTGATGTGTGTGTGGTTCTGTGATGTTGCTGATGTGTGTGTGGTTCTGTGATGTTACTGATGTGTGTGTGTGTGTGTGTGGTTCTGTGATGTTACTGATGTGTGTGTGGTTCTGTCAGGTGATGAGTTTGGTGTCTGGGTTCGGGCCGCTCATCACCGCTGGGATCTTCTCCGCTACGCTCTCGTCGGCGCTGGCGTCTCTGGTCAGCGCTCCTAAAGTCTTCCAGGTCAGAGTTCACATCCTCCTGTGTTTGAGATGCTGAGGCCATCATGTCCACACAACATGCTTAGTATTTTTGTCTTGTTTCCAGTCCAAATATCTAAAAAGTCTTAAATCAAGATGCATGATTTGAGAAGCAAAATAACTTGCATTAGGTCTTGTACGTATACTCGACTGTCCGACTTCTTAACACTCGTAATCTCACTATCTTCTCATCTTCTACTGTTATTTTAAGGGTTTCAATACAAAAGCTTGTGCTTTCTGATTTTCGCACAATGACAAATGGCTTTTGGGTAATTTATTGCAAAATCATCAGATACAGCAGCGAATGAGGCATTTTGTTTGATGTAAACGCTCTCGTAAGGATAAAAATGAAGTGAAAAAAATGTTTAAAAGCTTGAATGCAAAGTAAGCCACTGGTTAAAAGCATCTGCCAAATGCATACAGTAAATGATGATGCATTTTCTGTCTTTTATCGGTGTGTGTGTGTGTCTGTGTGTGTGTGTGTGTCTGCAGGCCTTGTGTAAGGATAAAATCTACCCTGGATTACATGTGTTTGCTAAAGGATACGGAAAGAACAAAGAGCCTCTGCGCGCTTACGTCCTCACCTTCATCATCGGCCTGGCCTTCATTCTCATCGGTAAACTACTCTTACAGTCAAACCACACATTATTCAGACACCAGATATCATTTTTGATATTTTATTACTAGTGTGTGCAGGACTCTATAGTTCATTTCTGTAAGTGAGGAGAGCAAAATAAAGTAAACTGTGACATATTATACCCAATAATTCTTCATACAGCGACTACCAGTAAAATATGGGACTTTAATAGTTATTCCGACACTTTGAGCTGATCATGTTTTGCTGAAGTGTTTTTTCTTTAATAACTAATGCACCTTTTTACACCACAGACTGAACAACATGAAGCATTGCTTGGTGATTGGTTGAGCTAAACTGGTATTATCTAATTGTGTAGTTAAATTTAACAGCTGACAGATATTCAACATAATTCATGTGTGAGAGTCTAACAGAAGGACGGACAAAACCAGTCAAATATCAACTGAGTTCTGGTCAGATTTTATTACCAACTATAGCGAATAAACTGATCATGTGAGAAATGTTGAAGGAGTCTGAATAAGTTTTAGTTTGACTGTATGCAAACGACAGCGTCTGTGTGTCTAAAATCACGTGTGTTGGTGTTTCAGCGGAGTTAAACATCATCGCTCCCATCATTTCCAACTTCTTCCTGGCCTCGTACGCACTGATAAACTTCTCTGTTTTCCACGCGTCGCTGGCGAACTCTCCAGGCAAGTGTCATTATCTCTGAATCCCAAATCCTCCCCTAAACCCTCGTTCACTACTCCCTACGCTAGTCCACTAATACTGTTCACTTTAAAGAGTGAATGAAAACGAGTGAGTGAATTGAATTCCAGTGCATTGTGGGATTGAATGAGTGCACTCAATAACGTCCACTATGGTTTCCACTACAAATTGCCCTAATAATGCCCTGTTTGAGGGTATAGGGTCTGAATTCGGGTTCAGCCAGTGTGTAAAACATCATCGATGGAGTTGATCATGCTGAATCTCATCTGGACAGGCTGGCGTCCGAGTTTTAAATACTATAACAAGTGGGTGTCGCTGGCCGGAGCCGTGCTGTGTTGCGCCGTGATGTTCGTGATCAACTGGTGGGCGGCGCTGCTCACCAACGGGATCGTTCTGGCGCTCTACATATACGTCAGCTATAAGAAACCAGGTCAGATCTGCTTTCACTCCGGATCTATGATTATGTGCAACGCTTTATGCAACATATTGTTTAAAGACCCACTGTAGTCGATCATTTTATCCCTTAAAACTCATCTTTGAAGATATTTCAAGGAAAAAACGTCTAAATATGTAATTTTGGTGATCAAACTCAACACCCTTGCCTCATTTAGTATGCGTGGTTCTATGAATATGCAAATGAGCCCCGCCTCCACTCAGTCAGAGATCCACTGGTTGACGATCACACGTTGATCTGATTGGTTACAAGGTCGTTTGTGACGTCAGAAACACCAGCGATTTCAAAGCGTGTTTTTGAGACTGTCTTTGGTTCACTGCAGTTTTAAGGAGAAAATACTCAGCAATGCTGTCGACTTATGAATTTACACATGCTTTGTCTTAAAGCATATTAAAAACACCACATAGACATATAAACAACATTAAAAGATGGATTTACACCACAGGGGGACTTTAAGATTACGTATTGTAAGAAGCTTGGAATGATTAAGATTATTAATGTTTCTGAAAGAATCTCTTCTGCTCACTAATGCTCCATTTAACTGATAACCAATACAGTAAAAATAGTGAAATATTATTACAGTGTAAATCAGCTGTTTTCTATGTGAATATATAGTAAAGTGTAATTTATTCCTGTGATCAAAGCTGAATTTTCAGCATCATTACTCCAGTCTTCAGTGTCACATGATCCTTCAGAAATCACTATAATATGATGATTTGATGCTCAAGAAACATTTATGATTATTATCAATGTTCATATCTTTGTGCAAGCCATGATACATTTTAATTTTCAGGATTCTTTGATGAATAGCAAGTTCAAATGAACAGAATTTATTTGAAATAGAATCTAACATTATAAATGTCTTTACTGTCACTTTTGATCAATTTAATGCGTCACTTTGGATAAAAGCATCTTCCAAATGCATAAATGTTAACTAATGTGAGTAGTTAAAGTACTAGTGTTATAGATTATGTTTTAAAATCATAAGTGAGCGTGTCAGAGGTTAAACTGTGTCTTTCTGCCGCAGATGTGAACTGGGGTTCGTCGACCCAAGCGCTGATGTACAATAAAGCACTCACACACTCTCTGCATCTGACCGGGGTCGAGGATCACATCAAGAACTTCAGGTGGATCAGAGGAACACACAGATGTGGGACTCTACAGAATTTTATTTTGTTTTTTGCAATAACAACAATAGGGGAATACAGAGTCAAAACACTTGAATGTATAAAAAATGTAAATCAGCATTCTGCATTTTGTATCAAAAAATCAATCATACATCAAGTATCCTTTTCAACAGCTGAGATGTCTTCACAGCTTTACTATTGTTCTGTATTGAAGTCAGAGAGAACCTCGTATCACAATCCATAAACAAGGCCTATAGTGACCAAATTTGTAAAAAAAAAAACATACACTCAACAAAAAAAGCTTGGTTGTTTTAACCCAACTTTGGGTCAAATATGGACAAACCCAGCCATTGGGTTACATTTTTAAATAAACAGCATTTTTTAGAGTGTAGACACTCTGGACCAAAATCATGTGACTGTACTTGTGATGTTTCCCACAGGCCTCAGTGTCTCGTCATGTGTGGATACCCAAACTCTCGGCCGGCGCTGATGTATCTCGTACACGCGTTCACCAACAACTCAGGCTTGATGGTCTGCGGACACGTGCGCACTGTACGTCACCTTATAATACAGTCTTCATCTGTTCTTCCATATGAAACTGCAAAACATGATGTTCTTCCTCAGTGTTTCTGTTTCGTTTTCCTGCACTAATATCTAAACATTCTTAAATCAAGATACATTTACTGGAGAAGCGATATTATATTCATGCTCGTGTTAGTTCACAGTGCATTAACTACATGAACTGATACTTTTGACCTTAAAAAATGTATTAAATGCTGAAATTAACATGCACTGGATGCTGTTAAAGTATTTCATGTTGGCTAAATAAAAGACACCCTTATTGTAAAGTGTTAACAAAATAATCTTAACTCGGAAGGAATTCTGACCCCATTGGCAGATATCTGTTCTTGTGTTGTTGTTTTTTTTGCATAAACTCACTTATCTTTGCACTCTAAAAAAAAGGGGGGGTTGTTTTAACCCAAATTTGGGTCAAATATGGACGAAGCCAGCCATTGGGTTACATTTTTTTAATTACATTTTTAACCCAATGTTTGAGTTTGTCCATATTTGACCCAAAATTGGGCTAAAACAACTCAGCATTTTTTAGAGTGTGTTAAGTTTTTTAGTATACAAGACCTAATGTAAGTTATTTTGCTTCTCAAGTGAATGTATTTATACTTGATTTAACCCTCTAGTGTTTTTCGTTCAAATTTTACATTTTGTTTTTTTTAAAGTGTTTTACTTTATCAGTGATTTTTGTAGCACTTGCAGTGTGAACACAGAAAAAAATCCTGGAAATGATTCAAAGGTCTTTAAATGGTCCTTAAAAAAGTTGTCACACTTGAACTCCTCACAATCAAAACTGACCACCATAGATATGAATAAGAAAAAAAAAAGAGAGAGAATTTTGGGGGTACGATCAACAAATCAGACATGATGCAGAAATAAGCACACCGCAATGAAGGGGTTAATTGACAAATAAAAAAAATATTTAGATTTTTTTATGGAAACCAATAGATCATAATTATTGCATAAATATTACCATAAAATTAATTCAAATACAAAATTTTAAGTAAAAAAAACAAAATTGAACAAAATTACTACTGCGTTTGTGTTTTTTGTTTTTGCTATTGGATTTTTAATTTGAAGTGTATTTTCTTTTCCTATCATTCCAAGTGTTCACATCCTGTGTTTAGTTCCTGTTTTACTTTGTTTCTATGGTTACCCTCATTTGTTGCCACAGTGATTGATTACCCTCGCCTGTTCCTAGTTATCCTCTGGTTATCTGTTTTTGTTCTTTCCCTGTGTCTGGATTTACTTTTTAGCTCATGCTTGTTAATAAACATTTGCATTTGGATCCGACTCTCCCTCGTTTCTGAAACGGCTGAGTGTGAGCTGTAAATGCGAGTTAAAAGGGTCTTGTACTGGAAAACAAGACTGTTTTTTTCTGTGTATTTTCTCAGTTTTTGCTTTTTCCTCAACCAAAGCTGCGGTTGTTCTGTCCTTTTCCTGCAGGGATACCGGCGGCCGAACTATAAGGAGATGATGAACGAGCAGGTCCGCTATCAGCGCTGGCTCCTGAAGGCCCGAATCAAAGCTTTCTACACTCCTGTGTTTGCTGATGATCTCAGACAAGGAGCCCAGTATCTCCTACAGGTCAGAACGCACCTGGAAAATATGACAGATTATGTTATTTTTGATAAAGAGCTTATGTAGTGAAGTGAATCAGTATAACCTGAGAGACGGCTTCACACAGAACCCGTTTAAAACGCTCCCGAGCTGCAATAATGATGTTCTTTCTCAGTGTTTCTGTCTCGTTTTCCAGCACTAATATCTAAACATTCTTAAATCAAGATACATTTCCTGGAGAAGCAAAATGACTGAAGATATTAAGTCTTATCTAATGAAAACTGCATAAAAATTAAGCAAATTTATGGGTCCTTCGGTCCAATTGGACCCGAAGCATTTAAATAAAAAAATGTAAAAAATCATAGCTTCATCGGAATGGTCCGAAATTTTGTGACTTTGTTGGTACTTGGTATCTGAACACCCAAAAAAAATGGTGACAGGATTTGAATAGTCTAAGTGGTTGTAAAAAAATAGTCACACTCAGGACCTTCGGGTCCAAATGGACCCCCATAGGAAATTAATGGGAAATTGGCAAAAATGTGACAATACAGAGTTTTTTTGTGCGTACAATCTACAAATCAGCCACAATCCAGAAAAAAAGCACACAACAGTGAAGGGGTGAATCTCTAAAACATCAAGAGTGCAAAACAGACACACACACACACACAAATGAAAGCTAATTTTGGGAAATGTGTGCAAAAATCACTAGAATCCGCAAGCCTTTCTACAGAGAGCTGTAAATCCACTAGTGGTAAAAATGTGCTATTGCGTGATAAAAATGCTCAGTGTGTCCACCAGATGGCATCCATCTCATTTCAAAAATTGCTTTCATGAGGCCTAGGCTTGACTCTAAAAGGAAATACAGCTTTAATAAAATAAAATAAAAATAATTATATATATATATATATATTAAAAAATTCTATTATATTCAATAGGGAAAAAATGGGTCCTAATTATTGCATAAATATTAATTATAAATCATAAAATTATCTCAAAACACCAAAAAAGAAAAGAAAAAACATTATAAATGTATATTATAAAACAAGTTAAAAAAATATATATGATTTTTTTTTATATATATTAATCCTGCCCTCCGTATCCATTTGGACCCGAAGGTCCTGACTGTGACTGTTAAATGAAGGACCCCAGAGGATTAAATCTGCTAATGGAGTGAGAAAAATAATCTTGTTTTCCCTTTGAGTTAAGATTTTCTTTCTGACACCATTGGCAGATATTTGTTCTCATTTCATTTTGATACATTGTTCATTGTTCTTAATATCTTCAGTAATGTTGCTTCTCCAGTAAATGTATCTTGATTTCAGAATGTTTAGATATTTGTGCTGGAAAATAAGGCAGAAATACTAAATACTGTAATCATTTTTGCAGTGTAAAAACTATTTTTTGAAGGTGTAAATAAAGTTTACTGGAGTGTATTTTACAAGAAAATACTGTTTCAATTTTTCTACTAAGAAACTTCACGTAATTTAATGGACTTCTTGCCGTTTTCTTAGATATTTCTAGTAAATTTCACAAACAATTACAGACTGAAGATAGTTTCTACACCGATGTTAGTTGAGTGTAAGAGTGAAACTGATGTCGTTTGATTGACAGACCGCTGGATTGGGTCGGCTGAAACCGAACACACTAGTATTTGGCTTTAAGAACAACTGGAGGGACGGCGAGATGAAGGACGTGGAAACCTACATCAACACCATCCAGCGAGTCTCATTCTATCTTCCTCTTTAACCTGTTAAAGGCCCTTGCACACGACTCCCAAATTTTCGTATGCGTTTTTTCGTCTCCGTCATTCGATGGCTCTGAATTGTCAAAACACAAACGCAGAAAATCGGACCCGATCCAAAAGTTTCAGCGGCAGTGTGTAGACGTGTTTAACAAAACGTGTGGTCGTATTTATTTTTTAACGTTGGAAAATTTCGGACACAAATTTCGGGTGTGCAAGGACCTTAACTCTATTTTATTCACTTTTTTTGCATTGCACATATTTAAAATTCATCCTGTGAAAAAATGGAAATGGTACTTTTATTAAAACCGTTTAGTGGCAAAACTTTTGTGACATCAACTTAAAGTTTGGAACACAATTGGTTAGACATACAGCATTTTTTTTAGAGGCCAAATTATTTTGTTAAAATATATCTTTTGTTTAGTTCAGTGCATTTGCTTTACTGTTAACGTACACATATAAAGTGCTTAGCATAAGTGAACACACCCATGCTAATGGTGACTAAAAAGAGGAATAAAAAATCATCTTTTGGAAATTGATCTTAATGCCTTAATTTAAAAAATGAGGAAAAATCCGACCTTTAAGGACACCAATTTACTACATTTATTTATTTACGACACATTATTCATTCACAAAGAAAATTGGTGTCCTTAAATGTTGGATTTTTCCTCATTTTTTAAATTAAGGCATTAAGATCAATTTCCAAAAGATGATTTTTTATTCCTCTTTTTAGTCACCTTTAGCATGCGTGTGTTCACTTATGCTAAGCACTGTATACATTTTTACACTTTCTATGCTGCAATAATCTAAGTGTCTTCTTTAGAAAGAAGCAAGTATTCCAAAGCATTCATGAATTACAACCATTTAAAGATTCCATGTATTGCCCTTTTTCAAAGTCTTGATGCTATTTTTGGGCTCTACTAGAGCAGGTTTTTATGAATGTTGATTATTGTTTCCCATATTCTCAGTGATGCGTTTGACCTGCAGTTCGGGGTGGTTCTCTTGAGACTGAAGGAAGGTCTCGACATCTCTCACATTCAAGGTCGAGTTTCCAGTTCCTGAAGTGTAAACGTCCTCAGTCTCTCCATCAGTGATTGTAACGCCACTGGTCTTTCTCCAGATGAGTTTCTGTCGTCGCAGGAGAAAACGCCTGGAGTGAAGGATCTCCTGGTGTCCATCAACATCAGAGACTTCGACAGCGATTCCTCGAAACCATCATCGATAGCAACCAGCTGTCAAAGCAGCCCGCTCATCTTCAGAGGTCAGAGGTCATGATGTTTAATGAGCGATAGAGACTGAACTGACACTACGAATGTCCTTCAGTTTATGAATCTCAGAAGAATGTTTTGTATCTTCAGAATGTCTGATGCAAAGGCTAACCGGGAACGTTCTGGCAAGGTTCTCTCAAAGTTATGAAACAAGCGTTGGAAGTAACGTTAAAGTCCCCCTGTGGTGTAAATCCAGCTTTTAATGTTGTTTATGTGTCTATGTGGTGTTTTTAATATGCTTTAAGACAAAGCATGTGTAAATTCATAAGTCGACAGCATTGCTGAGTATTTTCTCCTTAAAACTGCAGTGAACCAAAGACAGTCTCAAAAACACGCTTTGAAATCGCTGGTGTTTCTGACGTCACAAACTACCTTGTAACCAATCAGATCAACGTGTGATCGTCAACCAGTGGATCTGAGTGAGTGAGTGAGTGGAGGCGGGGCTCATTTGCATATTCATAGAACCACGCATACTAAATGAGGCAAGGGTGTCGAGTTACATTCAAGATATTTTAAGGCATTAAAAAAAATTTCAAGTAAAAAAAAAGATTGACTACAGGGGGACTTTAATAAAACGTTCATTCAAGATTTTCTGGTCTTTAATACGTTTGCACAAAAACATTATGCATACTATACAACGTTACAAATGTTACAACTTGTTTCAGAACGTTCAGAGAACATTCAAAATGAACATTCCATAATGTTTGAAGAATGATACAATGGAACGTTCGCTTAACATATTCACGATGAATGTTATTCTCTCTGTCTCTGCATCTGGTGAACTTCTCTCCTCTTACGCCTCATGTTTGACGTCAGACACTCGGAAGCTTCGGCTGCCGCTCAGTTCTGCGGACGAGAAGCTGCTCAACGCCAGTCAGCAGTTCCAGAAGAAACAGAGCAAAGGGACCATTGATGTTTGGTGGCTGTTCGATGACGGAGGTCGAGTGATATTTCAATTTTAATGGACTTTTGATTGAATGTACAGTCAAACTAAAAATTATTCAGAACCAAGATATCATTTTTGATATTTTTTTACTAGTGTGTGCAGGACACTATAGTTAAGTTATGTAAGTGAGGAGAGCAAAATAAAGTAAACTGTGACATATTATACCCAATAATTCTTCATACAGCGACTACCAGTAAAATATGGGACTTTAATAGTTATTCAGACACTTTGAGCTGATCATGTTTTGCTGAAGTGTTTTTTCTTTAATAACTAATGCAGCTTTTTACACCACAGACTGAACAACATGAAGCATTGCTTGGTAACTGGTTGAGCTAAACTGGTATTATCTAATTGTGTAGTTAAATTTAACAGCTGACAGATATTCAACATAATTCATGTGTGAGAGTCTAACAGAAGGACGGACAAAACCAGTCAAATATCAACTGAGTTCTGGTCAGATTTTATTACCAACTATAGCGAATAAACTGAGATAATGTGAGAAATGTTGAAGTGTCTGAATGAGTTTCGGTTTGACTGTATTCTTTGCCTTCATTATATCCTGTGAGTTTGTCACTTTAATAAGTTATTAACACCTCACTGTCGTAGGCTTGACTCTTTTGATACCGTATTTGCTAACCAACAAAAAGAAATGGCGTGACTGCAAGATCCGCGTGTTCATCGGAGGAAAGATAAACCGGATCGACCACGACCGCAGAGCGTGAGTATTACTGACACTTCTACAGGTGTTGAATGCATTTTGTTCCTTTTGCTTTGTGTGTGTACAAGTTATTTTATTTTAAAAAGTTTATATTTATCTACAGAAGTAGTTTTAATCGTTTAAACTAAAGCCTCATCAGGAGATCATTCAGTTAGTGTGTCCAAACTTTTGACTGGTAGTTTATCAAATAAAACTGTTTTAAATTGTAGATAATCAGATAATGCACTAGTAACACTAACCCTTCACTTTCAATTAAGTTTATTTTTCTCAACACATCAGCACTGCAGATGTTAGTTCTGGTTTTAAATACAAACTCACTTCATTTTGACTCAGAAAACATGACTTAACATATTCAGTGATTTTTCTTCTCCAGTAAATGTATATTGATTTATATTGTGCTGGAAGACAAGAATATTGAGTAAAAATCAAACTTTTGCTGTGTATGCATTGAGTGAAAACGACTAAAGCTTTTGCTCTGGCACAGAATGGCGGCGTTGCTCAGTAAGTTCAGGATTGATTTCTCTGACATCACTGTTATTGGAGACATCAACATCAAGCCAAAGAAGCACAAGTAAGTTTAGATCCGTTGGCCAGTAATGAGCAGTGTTGGGGAAACTTACTTTGAAAAGAAATGCATTACAATATTGCGTTACTCCCTTAAAAAGTGACAAATACTTTACTTTTTAAGAAAAGTAATGCTTTACATTATTTTTGCGTTACTTTTTCTCACCTGGTCTGGACATTTTATAACAAAAAAATGCTATTTTTGGGCAAATGTAAAGACCTTTTCAGACTTAAATTGAAATAATAAGCCTCAGACTGAAGGAATTGCATATTCACGCATGTACAGTAGAGTACAGACAAACCTTTCAACTTTCAAGACTTGACCAATAAAAACTAAAAATATAAAGTCATTTTTAGTAGTCAATATAAAGTACATTGGTCGATAAAGTGAGATTAAATGCAGAAAAATATTTGTTTTATGTAGCATTTAATTATTGGAGGTTTGCATAGTTGATTTAGCATTTGACTGAATTTTTTATGCTATTTTGAGGGATACTGAATCATTTTTGTGTGAGTGAGACGAGTGGGCGAATGTGAGGCAAAATATGTAAAACAGTTTGGTGGCCATTGGGTCTGTGAAAGCGCTATATAAATGCAGTCCATTTACCATTGGTTTCAACATTGGGACAAGAGAGCTGTCAGTCAATACATGGGAAAACAAAGCAACTTGCGTTACTTATTTAAAAAAGTAACGGAGATTTTGTTGTAAATTTTGAAAAGTAATGCATTACTCTACTAGTTACTTGGAAAAGTAATCTGATTACGTAACTCAAGTTACTTGTAATGCGTTTCCCCAACACTGGTGATGAGTGTGTTTTGCACCGGGATCCTTCAGAAACTGTGTGATTGTGTTCTCAGTAAGGCGGTGTTTCAGGAGATGATTGAGCCGTACAGACTGAGGGAAGACGACATGGAGCAAGAAGCCGCTGAGAAACTGAAGACTGAAGAGCCGTGGAGGATCACAGATAATGAGCTGGAGCTCTACAGGGCCAAGGTCAGGTTCACTGAAGCCGAGTTCACACTGAGTCGGGTCTAGGGCTGTCGAACTTAAAGGGGTGGTTCAGGATTTTGGACATCGGACCTCATTTCCTAGTTGGCCTGGGTGTTATTTATCAGTGGAGACAGTTTTCAAAAATTTTCATCCAGTCCTTTCAGTTGCATATTTCGCCGGTGCTAGGCTAGCGCGAGTCAACGGTATCTCCTAGCCTGCCATCAAAAACAGTTTTACCCACTCCACAGTACACCAAAAGCAAATAAATTATAACGCCAGACTATCGGTGAATCGATGGCATGATAATCGTAATCGAACCAAACCGTGAGACCAATGTAGGTTCACAGCACTAGTCGGGTCGCTGTTCTTTACGCACTGCACCTCTCTCTGGGTAACGTTCAGTTTCTGGTGCGTTCACACTGCATGATGGGTCCGCGACGGGGCTTTCACACTGCATGACTTTACACAAGAAGGAATCGCAGACAACTTCTGTCTGGTCCACAAACTACTTTTTCTTTTACTACCAAACACACTCGAGAAGTGATGAGGAAATAACGCAAGATCACGCGTGCGTGAGTCCGGAGTTGTCGCGCGAGACTGAAATTGATATTAAAAATGATATCCTGCAAGAATTTTGCGATCCAAATTGTCGTGCGCTGATTTGCAGCGAAAAGGACAAAAAAACACAATTCTGCTGGTCTGCGATTCTCTCAGATCGCGTCTTTGATAATTCACACTGCGTGATTGTCACTCACGTGAACGAGCACCGGTTTGCGTATGATTTCAGGCATTTGTCGGCAATCTCACGAAACCCGTCGGCGAGCGAAAATCAGGCCTAAAATCATTTGTGTGATTTATAATAGTCCTTTACGATTGTTGCTTTTCAGACTGCACATGATCATCGCTGTAAGTCACGTCACACTGTGAGACTGTCATTGGACTGTACGACAGTGAAGATGGGTTAAAAACATCAGTTTTACATCAATCAAGACACGTTCGTTCAGTGATCTGCATTACAGCATTGAAATTATGGCTACAAAGAAATCTCTAACGTTAATTTTGGTCACGGCTAGTCTTGAAAAATGAACTCGTAGGAGAATCACTGCAGGACTGAGTCAAATCTTCGGACACGCCAGAATTTCGTCGGAGGTCAAATTTGATCGCAACAGTCATTAATCAGCTGTCGTTGAACATGTCAAACTAACGATCAAACACTTCAGATTTTTGGGCGCTTGAGAGCGTTTTGGCAGCGCTGCGTTTTTCCAGTTGAGACGATTCGTTGCTATGATACAGAATATCCGCAGCACAGTTTACTTGTAACTGATTTCTTAGATTATTTTCATATTAAAAATGTATTTTTCATCCATTTTGTTCGGTTAGCTCTACTGGTTGATGTCGTAGTACAGAAAGAATGTTGTGACAGTTGGTCAGTGTAGTATTAGTCCCGCCCCTCCTCCACTGTGATTGGACGGCTGGGTAAAAAGTGACAGTGATGAGCGCAGTGTTTTACCCAAAGTTGAACATTTTTCAACTCCCATTGAAATAAATTGAAAAAATACGCCAGCCGCCTGAAAAAACGCTTTGGTGGACACACGGTCTTATAGACCCCTTTTCAGTTGGTAAACATGGCGACGTTTTTTGTGGGCGGAGCTTAGGTGGAAGCAGAACGATCCCCCTGGCCGCTTCCCTAACGTTAGTTTGCAAGTTTTGTTAGCTTGTTTTTTAACAATGACTGGAGAAAATCCGATTTTATCTTAATGTGCAAGGTCACTCACTGTCCTGGACCGCGATTGTTATTTGCAAAAGTTAATTTTAACGGACGGAACCAGATTGGCCGACCTGTAGCCGTTACACGCTCACTCAATGATGGACGATCTGACAGGATTAACGTTAACGCTAGGCTACCTCCGGTTGAGTGACCTGACCTCTACACCTATCCGATAGAGAAACTGAGGGCATATAAATCTTTAGATGCCTATAACTATGTGCTGAATGGTCATGTACACGACTTGTGTGGTACGATCCGCAGTTCTGCCTAGCCAGCGCCAAGAAGACGACAATGTAAAGAGTGACATTACGGTGCAATTTTAACGATGTGAATATTTTCTAGAAATAAAAATTCCAGATACAGCATATTCATTTTTCATTGATTCTTGCACTCAACAACACAACAAGATGACATTTAATAATAATAATAACAAATTAAGCTCCTTATTATGTAGCCGAATCTGTGCTGGTTTGTATTGTTCGCCTGCAGTTTTCCCTTTGTTTTGCCTCCAGCTAACGCCGTGACGTAATTGTGACGTCGGCTCGAAATTGGTCTATAGCACTTTGATATGGAGCATCACATGTGTAATCTAACAGTGGAAAGACTGCAGACGCACATAACTAACCAGCTTTATTTCACTGCTCAGATCTTATTCTTATTATTCTTATTAAGGCTTATTAATACTTTAGTTTTTTCTCGCATTGACTACTGCAATGCACTTCTCGCTGGGCTTCCTAAAAACACACTGAACAAATTACAATGTGTACAAAATTCTGCTGCTAGGATCTTGACTGGAATCAGAAGAAATGAGCATATTACACCGATTTTAAAGTCTTTGCACTGGCTCCCGGTCAGGTTCCGAGTTGACTTTAAAATCCTTATGCTCACATATAAGGCACTGCATGGTCCGGCACCGCAGTATTTGTCTGCGCTTTTAACTTTATACACACCCAAGCGTCATTTACGCTCTTCACAAGCTGGTCTATTGGCAGTCCCACAGACTCGGTTGCGTACTGTAGGGGACAAGGCTTTCTCATCCTATGCTCCTAGGCTTTGGAATGCTCTCCCTCCAAATATTAGAGATGCACAGTCTTTAAGTAATTTCAAATCTTTATTGAAAACGCATTTTTTTTAGGTTAGCTTTTACTTGACTTTTATTTTATTGTATTTTATTTGTGTTTATTTTATTTTTCCTCTGAGTGTTTAATTTAAATTTGCTTGTTTTATTTTAAATTTGCTTGTTTTATTATGTAAAGCGCCTTGAGAAGCTGCTTTAAAGGCGCTATATAAGAATAAAGTTATTATTATTATTATTATTCAGAACCTGCTCCGTAATATGCCTTGTGCTGAGCAGAAAATCCTTTACTTTATTTGGGGATCCGCATACAAAAAGCTGCTTATAAATCTCTCAATATACTATATTATTCCCAAATATTGCACCCACAAAGTCTTCTGATTGGCTGTGATTTTGGTTGCGAGTGCAGTGCGCTTGCAGAGAGACTCCGCCCACACGCTCTTCTGATTGGTTGTGATTTTATATTGATTTGGTTGCGAGTAGGGCTGGGTACTGAGTTCAGATACTTTTTAGGTACCGACCGAATTGCCTCGATACTACCGAGTATCGAAACATGTCTTGTTTTTCGGTACCAAGTTTCGGTACCTAAGTGGTTAATCTCGTCAACGTCAGTGAAACAATAAACATGCAACATGATTGGCTGTGGCGGAAAAACACTAGTTTACGCGGCTGCCCAGAGACGTGGCTCGTCGCACGTGTGGCTGTAGTGTGTGTGTGTGTGTGTATGTGTGTGTGTGTGTGTGTGTGTGAGCGTCCCAACCCAGATAGATAGAAAATATGTAGAAATTATCAAAAGTGTACCAATGTACCCGACTCGATGCCATAAGCACACGATGCAATATTTTCGACAAGATAATTGCTGCCAAGACCGGTAACACGGTAAATCTGATAAGGCACTTAATAGTGAACAGAATACACTCGAGAGTAGAAAGTTTATCCGCCTTCGACTACAAGAACTGGAGCGCGTCACATATAAACCAAAACTCAGCGTATAGGATACTTGCCTCACAGACATGAGAAATAGTTCTATATATGTTCAAAATATGTCTACTTTTAAACGAAGCAATTAGAAATAAATAGTTTGATTACCTAATCCAAATAGGCGCGCGCGTTCACTACTGCAGGGATGACGAGTCAGCATCGCAAATTCGCAATAATCATCTTTGCAGCCAACACGTTTAGTAAACACTTGTTCATTAATAAACAATTAAAATATCTCCTTGCTATCGTTTCCCGACACATCCATAATCATTAGGCTACTTCTGCCAGTGCTTTACGCAAGCTTCATGTGTGCTGAGCGCGAGCATATATCCCGCACCCCAGTAGCCTATATTTAATTCAGTTCACATTTATTTGTATAGCATTTTTCACAATACATATCGTTTCAAAGCAGCTTTACAGAAAATGTATGTGTCTAAATTACAATTTAGAGTGATCTGTTATGAGGGGTGACTGGGTTTCATTGTTAAACAATGCATTAAGTTAAGGCAGAAACAATGAGCTCGTTGAAGTAAAGAATACATGTTGTTAAATGATTAGGAAACATAGAAAACTTTAGCATTGGTGCTTTTTTACAGACTCAAAATATGAGTGTAAAAAAGTCAACAAACTGAAAAAATAAAACATTTTTTTTTAGGTAATGTTATATTGATAAAATTGGTATCGAAAAAAGTATCGTTCAGGAACCGATATCGAAGTCAAGGTATCGGTATCGAAAATTTTGTTACGATACCCAGCCCTAGTTGCGAGTGCAGTGCGCTTGCAGAGAGACTCCGCCCACACGCTCTTCTGATTGGTTGTGATTTTATATTGATTTGGTTGCGAGTGCAGTGCGCTTGCAGAGAGACTCCGCCCACACGCAGTTTCTCTTGGTTTACTTGTTCAACCAAAAGTCATTTGCGTCCTCAACTGAAATCCTTACGATTCTCATCCCTATCCACAAAGAATGTTTGAAGGATATTTCTGTAGAAATCTAAAGAATTCGCATGTCAAACTGATATGAAGAAATGACAACAGAAATAATGTCTGAATTAATGTAAGTGACATCAGTTCTTCTTTCATGTAGTCGAATCGTCAAATCAGGCTGAACGAGCTTCTGAAGGAACACTCCAGCACAGCCAACCTCATCGTCATGTGAGTCACGCATCCAACACACACATCACTTCTCAGACACCACATATCATTTTTGATATTTTTTTACTAGTGTGTGCAGGACACTATAGTTCAGTTATGTAAGTGAGGAGAGCAAAATAAAGTAAACTGTGACATATTATACCCAATAATTCTTCATACAGCGACTACCAGTAAAATATGGGACTTTAATAGTTATTCCGACACTTTGAGCTGATCATGTTTTGCTGAAGTGTTTTTTCTTTAATAACTAATGCACCTTTTTACAGCACAGACTGAACAACATGAAACATTGCTTGGTGATTGGTTGAGCTAAACTGGTATTATCTAATTGTGTAGTTAAATTTAACAGCTGACAGATATTCAACATAATTCATGTGTGAGAGTCTAACAGAAGGACGGACAAAACCAGTCAAATATCAACTGAGTTCTGGTCAGATTTTATTACCAACTATAGCGAATAAACTGTGATAATGTGAGAAATGTTGAAGGAGTCTGTGAGCTGACACTGGTTTTGGCTGATGGTTTGATGTATTTGATGGATCTGATCACAGAACTATGCCGTTGGCCAGGAAGGGAACGGTGTCCAGCGCTCTCTACATGTCCTGGCTGGACACGTTATCTAAAGATCTGCCACCGATCCTTCTCGTTCGAGGAAACCATCAGAGTGTGCTGACCTTCTACTCCTGAAGAGGACTCGCTCTTACAATCAGTGCATCTGTGTATTCACCAGATTCCTTCAATGCCGCTAAATCGTATATTTAATATATTCAGCTGAACTAATCATCTTACAGAAGCTTATTTGTAGATATTTTTAATGTACTGACACTACCTTTAAAAAAATATAAAATGATGTTTGAAATGCATTTGATGTCCATTTTTACACTAACACAAAATTAAAAGCTTTGTTTTGCTTGATCCAGAACATTTTGAGTCAAACTCGCTCTGAACAGAGACCGTATTTCAGTTTATCTTCAGCATTCAGGCTGATGTTCTCTAGTAAACTCTAAAAACTATTCGGCAGCATCTAAGAACTAATTGACACTTAATAATTCTCATAATCATGGAGAAAGTCAGGGCTTTCAATGCAAATGATGAAACACTGTCCTAAACAAGGAGGAACATTAAACAATGCAATGCATGAAATAAATGGCCTTGATTTTAACTGTATAATTTGTGTTTTCGTGCATTATTGTGTGTGTGTGTGTGTGTGTGTGTGTGTGTGTGTGTGTGTGTGTGTGTGTGAGAGAGAGAGAGAGAGTGTTTGAGTGTGTGCGAGAGAGAGTGTGTGTGAGTATTATAAACTTAAATATGTTTTGTAGATATTATATTGTAGATTTGAGTGTGTGTTAGTGAGAGTGTGTGTGAGAGAGAGTGTGTGAGTGTGTCTGAGTGAGTGTACAATAAACTTAAATGTTTTGTAGATACTGTGTGTGTGTGTGTGTGTGTGTGTGTGTGTGTGTGTGTGTGTGTGTGTGTGTGTGTGTGTGTGTGTGTGTGTGTGTGTGTGAGAGAGTGTTTGAGTGTGTGCGAGAGAGAGTGTGTGTGATTATTATAAACTCAAATTTGTTTTGTAGAGACTGTGTGTGTGTGTGTGTGTGTGAGAGAGAGAGAGAGAGAGAGAGAGAGAGAGTGTGAGTGACCGTCTGTGAGTGTGTGTGTGAGAGAGAGTGTGAGTGTGTGTGTGAGAGTGTGTTAGTGTATAATAAACTTAAATGTTTTGTAGATACTGTGTGTGTGTGTGTGTGTGTGTGTGTGTGTGTGTGTGTGTGTGTGTGTGTGTGTGTGTGTGTGTGTGTGTGTGTGTGTGTGTGAGAGAGTGTTTGAGTGTGTGCGAGAGAGAGTGTGTGTGATTATTATAAACTCAAATTTGTTTTGTAGATACTGTGTGTGTGTGTGTGTGTGTGTGTGTGTGTGTGTGTGTGTGTGTGTGTGAGAGAGAGAGAGAGAGAGAGTGTGAGTGACCGTCTGTGAGTGTGTGTGTGAGAGAGAGTGTGAGTGTGTGTGTGAGAGTGTGTTAGTGTATAATAAACTTAAATGTTTTGTAGATACTGTGTGTGTGTGTGTGTGTGTGTGTGTGTGTGTGTGTGTGTGTGTGTGTGTGTGTGTGTGTGTGTGAGAGAGAGAGAGAGAGAGAGTGTGAGTGACCGTCTGTGAGTGTGTGTGTGAGAGAGAGTGAGTGTGTGTGTGAGAGTGTGTTAGTGTATAATAAACTTAAATGTTTTGTAGATACTGTGTGTGTGTGTGTGTGAGAGAGAGAGAGAGAGAAAAAGAGAGAGAGAGAGTGTGTGTGTGTCTGTGAGTCAGTGTGTGTGTGTGAGAGTGTGTTAGTGTATAATAAACTTAAATGTTTTGTAGATACTGTGTGTGTGTGTGTGTGTGTGAGAGAGAGAGAGAGAGAAAAAGAGAGAGAGAGAGTGTGTGTGTGTCTGTGAGTGAGTGTGTGTGTGTGAGAGTGTATAATAAACGTATGTTTTGTAGATACTGTGTGTGTGTGTGTGTGTGTGTGTGTGTGTGTGAGAGAGAGAGAGAGAGAGAGAGAGAGTGTGTGTGAGAGTGTATAATAAACTTATGTTTTGTAGATAGTGTTAGATAACTTTGGCTAACATTTATGAACAAAAATGCTATTTTTCCATCATTCACAGAATGTTTTTCTGAAACATTCTAGTTGATGTTATTCTAATGCTATTTGTTACTAAATACCACTTTTTTCAGATGGCTGAGAGAACATTCATAATAATGTTCCCATTATACTTGCAAAATGATAAAATAGAGAAAAATTCCATTAAAGTTCTCTCTAACGTTCATGTAACAAGAAATGAAACATTTTTTTTAATAACTAGAACATTGACAAAATAACGTTTTCATAACTTAACTGTAATGTTAGGGAAACCTTCTTTGAACATATTCTTGCTAGCAAATACACATCCTCTTTTTACAGTGTAAATAAATCACTAAATCAAACTCAAGTAGCCTAACTGAAATAAGTGTGACACATTACTGGATTCATTTACACACAATAATCCCGTCACTCAATAGTGTTTAACAGCATTTATTACACATGCTGATCTGTTTTAATGAGTTTAATGTGGAGAGAGTCATGAGCATCTCAGCAGCTCCACTGTCATTCAGTTCCCATTAGCACTAGTGTGTGATTAATACCCTCCCATCCACTTGATTTAGGATTCATCACCGTTTTCTGTCAGAAATCCCGTGTGGAGGAGAATGTCAGTGTGTTCCTCCCTTCATCACAGGATCAGGACACACGGAGACCAGGACGACAGCGGGGATGACTGGGAGATCGGGGTTGGGAATCTGATCATCGACCTGGACGCGGATTTGGAGAAGGATCGACAGAGATTGGAGATGAATCGCGTTTTAAGCGTTAAAAGCACGACGGAAGGTCGCGATCAAGAGCTCGAGTATAATTGCGCGAGCGCGGGCCTTGCGCACGCCGAGCACGCGTTTCTCTGCAAAGAGCCCAAGAAATTCAAGCTGAAACGAAGGAATTGTGAGAGAGAGATTGTGAGCGGAATTCCTAAAGTGTGCGTCGGAAAGCGTCGCGAGGCTCAAGGACGCGTCGCGGAGATGAATTCAGCACCAGTGGACAGCAGCCCCGACGCGGGCGCAAGAGCCAGCAAAGACGCAAAGAAAGGCAAAACCCAAAGCAAAGGAGTGAGGAGAGAGAAAGAGCAGGCGAGGGTTCGGAAAGAGAAGCACGGGGATGAGTTCGGCCCGCTTGCCGAGAACGGAACCGAGAGTCTGGTTTGCAGAGGCGGAATGGACGCGGCTATTGTTGAACACATTGAGGACACGAGCACGGTAAGCAAACATCTGTCCTTCACACACCTTCATATCGGTAAAAACATCATAACTGTCAAACCGTGCATCTGCCGTGATACTGAACCGAGCGCGCGACGATGGCGGACTCAGTGTGTGCGCGTGAGAATCAAGCCTTCTTCTCTTGCACCAAAGGTGCTTCTTTATGAGCGACATGCATGTCTTTACAGGCTTCTGAAAATCAAAAAACCATCCGTCGCATCGGTTGGTTTGCTTTTCAATATCAGGTTTTCTTTTGTTTGTCAGCCATTTCCTTTGTTATGCATGCAGCCCTTGTGAAAACCGTCATGTCTGTTGCTATTGGAAACCTAAGCAACATAATTCCCTCTGTTTGTTTTGGACAAAGACATACTGGCTTGTTTGAAGCCGAGATGCTTTTCGTGTGTTATTTACAGTTTAAAACACAGCGAGAGGCTCCACCCCCTTCTGCTCTATTGTCCCTGTACACTTATCTAGATGTCTTTTTCATTTTGCATTGATTCCAGTGACATCACTCAGCATTCACAGGGACATTCTGACATGATGATGCTGTCATCGCCATTAGTGTGTTTTCCCTGCATGAGGAGGATTAAGTGATTAATTGGATATTTATATGCTTGATCAACATTATCAGAGCGAGTTATGATCAAATTGAGCATTAAGAAACTGTATTTTACTTCAGCTGGCCCTGTGTTTGTGCTCTCTCTCCTCTCTCTCTCTCTCTCCAGTTGAGTGTTAAGACACGGTCAGTCGGAACAAACACACACGAAGCCGAGAAAGCCCTCGAGTCCAGCTACATGGAGCCATGTCAACCTGGAACGAGTGTCAATCTGGAGGGTATTGTGTGGCATGAGACTGAGGAAGGTGAGAGCTTTCTATTCATGCTATCCTGTGCAATATTCCACATTTAAAAACAGACATATATCATCTCGCTTCTCTTTCTCTACTTCACCACATTATGAAGTGCTGCATTCAAATTGGTTTAACTGGATACGTAAGGGCGAGTTTGTCATTAGCTCCACAGGACTGCGTTTTCAAAGCAGCTGTGAGACCGAATCATTTGAAGGAAGAGGAGACACTGGTTGCATATTGATTAAGCAAATTAAAATTGCGGACCACCATCTTAACTTCCATCACTGAGATCAAACGCTGAATGAATCCATTCGAAAATACAATAAAAGACCTACTCGTAAAAAAAAGGTTCTTTATTGTCTCCATGAAGAACATTTAACATCCATGGAATCTTCCCATTGCACAAAAGGTTCTTTAGATTATTAATATGTCCTATATGCTCAGAAAAACGAAACTGCAAACTGAAAGGTTCTTTGGGGAACCTTTATTTCCAAGAGTGCACTTTGGGCTAAACCTGAACGCTTTTATTTGGTGATTGTGGAATTTTTTAATAATCTTGGGGTTTTTGTGGGGTTTTTACACAATATTTTCAGAGGTACTCATTACGGTGACTTGTTTCTCTTTGATTCCAGGGGTTCTAGTTGTGAACGTCACATGGAGGAAAAGGACCTATGTGGGAACTCTCTTGGACTGTACCAAGCATGACTGGGCTCCACCACGGTAATACACTTTCCTTGCTTTCTTCTTGAATGCTTGACTTGCAGTGTACTGAAGATCCAAGGTGCCAGATTTACTAAACAGGGCAAATTAGTGTGAGACCGCAATCCAATGAAAGCGCAGAAAGTTCTGTAAGGTCAATGTACTGTAGGACAATGTGGAAATTAAAGGACACAGATGCAGCAGCTCATTTACATAAGGACCAACACAATCTACCAAGAGCAACACAAAGTAACTATCGTAGCATGGCAAGTGCATAATGGGTTAAGACATGCTTTTTTGAGTGTTAAAGCACCCCTGTAGTCATAAATTGTATCCTTTAAAACTCATCTTTGATCACAAAATTGACATATATTTAAATGTTTTTCCCTTTAAAAAATATGCAAATGAGCCCCGCCTCCACTCACTCACTCACTCACTCAGAGATCCACTGGTTGACGATCACACGTTGATCTGATTGGTTACAAGGTAGTTTGTGACGTCAGAAACACCAGCGATTTCAAAGCGTGTTTTTGAGACTGTCTTTGGTTCACTGCAGTGTTAAGGAGAAAATACTCAGCAATGCTGTCGACTTGTGAATTTACACATGGTTTGTGTTAAAGCATATTAAAAACACCACAAAGACATATAAACAACATTAAAAGCTTGATTTTCCCCACAGGAGGACTTTAAATAAGTGCGCAAATACCAGTAAAGTTCCGGTAAAATCAAGTTGCATGATTTATTTAAATACTTTGCGTGACACAAGCTGTTAGTAAATCTGGCCCTTTTAGGCCTGAGTTTAAACCTATTTAGTTCATTCATTTGAAATGTGTTTATTAACATAGACTCATGACTCCTTGTTGTTTTTAACTAGGTTTTGTGAGTCACCAATGAGTGACTCTGAAATGCCTTGTGGACGTGGACGTGGTAAACGGATGCGTCTTGGCATACCAGATCAACCGACTGCTGACCCAAGTCTTTCCAAGATACGAGGACTAACTCACAAGAGGCGTGGTGTGGGAATCGGCAGCAAAGGAAGACGAGGGAGTCTGAACCTCAGTGGCTGTAGAACACCTGGATACTACGTGGAGGACATCAAATCCAATCCACTTATATGCGGAAAAAGAAAAAGCAAAGCCCCAGCGGATCTAGATTTGAGCTTGGTCTCGGAGGACATTCGGAATGGGAATGGGAAAAGGATACGAGCAAAATCCAGGAGTGCTCCTTCCACCCCTCAGGGTAAATCCGACCCTGTGTTTCTTGATCAGGTTTGCGCCTCCCCAATGCTAATAGACTGTCCACATCCGAACTGCAACAAGAAGTACAAACATATCAACGGGCTCCGTTACCACCAGTCACACGCTCACCTGAACAATGACAGCAAGCAAGAGTTTGAGGTGGAAAGCGAAGACAGACTTTCAGATTTTGATGAAGCACTCAGCTCTGTACCTTTTGATTCTTCTGATAACATCGTCTCCAAGAAGCCTAGAAGCATTTATAAACTCAATGCAGTCGGTTCTCCAAAGAGCAGGAAAGCATTGCTCAACAATGATAGCAGTCCCATGGCCAATGCAAAAATACGCCAGAACTTGACAAGTAAGGATGGATCCATAGATGATCTGAGCAACCTCCCACTCATTTCCAACATGTCTGTCGTACTTGAGAACTGCCTCATGACGGATCGTAACACATCTGTCGAGATGCCTAAGCTCGAAGCGGAGGGTGCTATTGATAAGAGGGACATCTGTAGCAAAGTAAAGAAAGAAAGTGGGTTTGCTGAGAGATGCTCGGCTAAGTCTAGAACCAATAGACTAATCAACGCTGCTCCTACTCCTCCGAAGCTGACCGCTATTCCCCCCACTGCATTTTCTACTAAAATCCCTGACGTTTCTTCTCATCAGGCCTCTCCAACTGTTACCCTCACAAAAGCCAAGAACCTCTCCCTGAAGCCCATTAAACCAAAGCTGGACATTATTGCACAAGTTAACATGACCAACACCACTGCAGTCCTGAGCAAAGACAGCAAGAGAAAGGAAAAGCATCGATTAAAGGACAGGAATTGCAAGAGTCCCAAAAGCGACCCGATTTACACCAAAACGGACGATGCCAAGAGCATCGGGAAAGACTTTCCTGTAAGCCTCTTGAAAGAGCACTTGAGCAAGCAAGATGTGGTGAACGGTCCAGGTGAAACGCAGGAAAGCCGCATGGCGAGTATCAGAGCCGAGGCCGACAAGGTGTACACCTTCTCAGACAACGCACCGAGTCCTTCCATCGGGAGCTCTGCGAGAATGGACTGTGGCCCACTTACAAACGGTGATGGAGTTGGAGTGACTGCTAAAACAAACAGTCCTGCATACTCCGACATATCCGATGCTGCCGAGGACGGTGGATCCAACTCGAGATCAAGAAGGAACTCGACACAAGATTCGAACGCCAACATCATTACCAAAATTCCCAATGCTGGCACGGTGACCCCAGGAAAAGAGGTCCAGTCCACATCTCATGGCCATGGTTATGAATCCCATTGTATCCCAGGTTACATGCACTCTGGCCAAGCCAATTCCACATCGTTCCATAAGGTGTCCTCACCTTACGGTCGACCGAAGGATGACTTGAGAGATTCAAGTGAGGATGTAAAAAGCTCAGAATCGTCTAGCCACTCAAGTTCCCAATCGCAGATTCAGTACGAAACGCACACAGCGCTGGCTCAGTCCTTGTATTACGGACAGTACAGCCGGGGTGTTTCTGTGGACCAGAAGGTTCTGATGATGCCCAGCTCCCACAGGCCGCTCAGTGAGGTGTGCTGTGAGGAAATACAGTATAGCAAGCAGAGTAGAGGTCAAGTTAGGCGAGGATCTGAGCAAAAGGAACGAACGAAGGATGAGCAAAAACAATTTATGAGCTCTCCTCAGTCGATTCATAAGGGGGCAAACTCTGTTAAAATTAGCTGTGCGAAACCTGGCTTCATCTATGTGGAGTTGGACAAGCAGCTGTCATTTCAGCAGCAGCAGGGAAAGCCGTCTCATATCCATGCTATGACTAAAGAACAAGGGGTCCTCAAGGAATCTGAAGACCTCAGTTTGGAGAGTTCAAACTCAAAATCAAATGTGGACACAAATGTAACATTTCTAAATGTAAGTTACTGATGTTACTTATCATTTACTGAGGAAATGTTCTTTTAAAGACATTAACAGACTTCTAGAAAAGTCCTTGGTTATGCTGGGATAACAGTCCAACGCATGTTGTTATGAGTGGAAATTCTGTATGATTTTTAATCATCAAATGATCGAATTGGCAGGATTTTTTGATGATTGAGATCATATTGATCCTTTTGAAATTTTCAGTGAACGCATTAAACACAGGGCTACTGTTTCATAACAAAGGGCTTCCCTGTAAGGTGTGTAATTTCATTGGTTGTCAGAGCAGAAACTGTTTGACGGTAGATGTTCCTCTGGGTTTAGGCTTCAGAGTCTCAGTCCTGGAGCCACTCTTATCAGTCCAAATATGTGAAGCAGCAAAATCAAGAGGTCAACAAGATCTCTGAGGAAATGATTCTCAGTCCAGACAAGGGGAAAGACTGGCACATGCCCGTAGAGTCCGAGTCCAGGCTGGAGACCGAACTCCAGAACGCCAAGTGTGCGGCGGCTGCCGAGGTCTCCGAGGAGAGTACCAGAGCGGATGGGGACGAGATTGTGGACGAGATGTCTGAAGACTCGCAGACCGCGAGAGGGCCGGCGTCGTCACCCCAGCAATCCTTCCTCCAGTTCCAACACTCCTACCCCTACTTACACCTGTGCGAGGCAAGCAGCAATGCGTACAGGGTGATGTCTCCAGCTCTGGTGCACAATTACCCAGGTAATCATCTGTAAATATGACACCACTATTCTGACCATGGGTGGAAGGGTACACTGTAAAAAATTATCGTGATTTTAACGGTAAAAGACCGTAAAAATGCCATGTAAATTGGTTAATAAAAAGTTTCCGTACTATGTACGGTGAATAACTGTGATAGATCTATCCGTACATTTAATGTAATTTTACAGTAAAATACAGTTAAATTGACAGTTTTTGGAAATAAAAAAGAACAAGTCAATGTATAATGTACAGTGAAAAATCGTAAATTGACATTCCCACAATTCCCTGCATGACGCTTCACATTTGATATATTTTTGTTGAAATAACTGTTTCTTCTTAGTTTTTTCTAATCAGTTATGTACATTAGGGTTTTATGTTACAGTTAATGGTGTTAAATTATGTTTACTGTATTTTTTAAATTTCATGTGCGTTAACATGATGGTGTTTAGTGTTTGAGTGAATCACACTGTGCAACTTCTATATATTACTATTAATTACATTGTGGAAAAGCTGCTTGTGATGAGCTTTGATTCATCATGTGACTCATCACCTCTGTGATTGGTGGTTGTGTATTACAATGGTATCAAATAGACATTAGTATGATATTAAAGATGGCTTTTTACTGTAAATTTAAGTTAAGTCTGTAAAACCTAAAATGTTGCTATCGTATTTTTTACGGTAGATTTCTGGCAACCACAGATGCCGTTTTTCCCCCGTAAATTTAACAGATTTTTTTTTTTACAGTGTAGTGTCAATAATTATGTGGAATTAAAGCATGTGTTCGCATGGAAGAATGGGGGTGAGCATACAAAGCTTTACAAATATAGGATTGGCGAGTCACAGAATTTAGCCTATTCCCTCACTCGTCTCCTTAGAGGTTTTGGATTGTTTTTATTGTGCCGCTACAAAGAGTAAGCTGTGTGTTTTCCTCTCTAGGTTTCCATTACCCTCTGTATGGAAAGACGGCTGGGAGAGAGGATTCAGAAGCAGCTCAAAGCAGTAAACCAGTGACAGATTCGACAGCATTAGAGCTTCTGTCGCATCCTCTCCTGCCGTATCATGGCAAATCTCCTGTTGTATGTATCCCACTACAAAACAGCAAGTAAAAGACGGTTGGATCATTAATAAGTAAGGCAAGGCTTATTGGCCACCACAGAGTCAAATATGGACCTAAATGTGATCTAAACAAACTGTGTGAAGCTGAATTTGTCCTGGATATATAGTTACTAAATATAGTTCCTTAATGAACATCCAGAACAGTAGAGGACATCAAATAAATGCTGGCAAATTGTTGGGAATTGGGATTTGTTGGCACACTATGGAACACAAATGTGTCATTAATTGATTAAAGGCATTGTCAACAATTTTAGCTGTTCTGATCATTTCCCAGCAAGCAATTTTGTGTTTAAAATACGTCTAATAGCCATGTAAACACAGCCATGACTTCTAGGCTAAAACAAGGCATTTGTTTGACAAAATTTGGGCTATCAGCGAAAATTATACAGACGTCTAAACCATAGCCCAAGATTAGACGAGTCATCAATTAGACACATCAAATAAATGAAACCAAACACCATGTCATCACTATTAACTTTGCTTACCTGATGGAATATCATACATCTCGCAAGTTATTTTGGCAAAAGCAACATGTAACTAAATTCAAGGTTATTTTTCCAGAAGTGGGTTACTAATAGCCAAGCTATATCGGGTTTATAGTTAACCGAAATGGTAAAATTATTGAAATTGCTTGCTGGGTTTACGTTACGATAAGCTACTGAATTTCTAGATCTTCAGGGAAACACCCAAAACTTTGCCCTCCAAAGACTTGATAGCCAACCCAATGTCCCCAAACCTGAAGACGGAGGGCACTGAAGACAATCTTTGATTGGCTTTAAAGAGTGTTTTAAGATTCTAATATATATCAGACATATTAAAATGGATTCATGTAGGTGCTTCACGTTGTAAATATCTGTCCTGTTCGGAAATGTGCACTCTTAAAAATTAAGGTTCTTCATTGGCATTTACGGTTCCGTGAAGAACCTCTAACATCCATTCCACAAAAGTTTATTTATAGTGGAAAATAAATGTAAGAATAAAAGGTTCTTTTAAGAACTGATCTCTGTTACCCCTTTTCCACCAAAGCATTTTGAGAGCCGGTTCGGAGCCGGTGCTTCTGCGCGAACCAGTTCTTTGTGTTTCGACAGCCAAAGAACCGGTTCTCGGACAGGAAAACTGGTTCCAAAGCGGCACCAAATCTTTGCTGGACTAGAACCGTTCTTTTACCACGTCATGCTTACGTCGGGGGCTGGGGGCGGGGTTATTGTGACTAACAACACGACGAGAAAGGTTGTGACCGTCATTGCTAAAAACACAGCGCTAGTAGAAAGATAGTACAACGATTGAAGAAAGATGGATTCTAAAGCGAAACAGTGGGCGGTGGAGCAAACAAACTGTTTGTTAGCGCTATGGTATTGTTATGCTTGAAGTTGGCGCAAGCTTTTCTGGGAAAGCTAAGACGTATGGCGACGTACACAGTGACGTAACGACGTCGTTCGCTGGGCTCTCTAGTCAGTGGAAAAACAAACAGGTTCTGAGAAGGTTCGCAAGTTGAACCAACTTTGAACCAGCACCAGTTCCGAACCAGTTCTTTTTTGGTGGAAAAGGGGTAAGTAAGGTTCTTTGGGGAACCAAAAATGGATCTTCTATCCCAGACAGCAACATAGTGTCGGCCCAGATCCGGCCCACATCCGGTACATGTGGAATCAACGCGTACCGGATCTGGGCCGGCACTATGTTGCTGTCTGGAATCGCATCCCTGTGAAAACCCCCTTTTGGAACCTTTATTTTTAAGAACGTATGGCTTCAAACCACATAAAACATGAAGAATGTCATTTGTTTTCACAGTACTTCAACTTCAACTTTTCTTTATTTAAATAGCACATTTAATAGCAACATTGTTGCCCAAAGTGCTTTACAGTTATAACTAAAAACAATAAAACATACATATAAAAACATTTTCCAAGCCTAGCAAATGAAGGCATGACTACACACTCTTAGACAAACACCTCACACAACTATACAGTGAGATCAGTGTAGAGAGAAAGAAAACTAAATAAATAGTTACTACAATGTACAGAATACCCTTAACTAAAAGCTAAGTTAAAAAGATAAGTTTTCAACTGAGACTTAAATATAGTATTTCAATGTTTACACATTGTGTGTTTTGCCTCTTCAAACCCCTTTTGGATCCTTTATTTTAAAGAGCATATTGCTTTTAGAGCTACACGATATTGAAGAAAAATGCGATATTCCATATGATAATGCTTAAAGTGTGTAAAATAAACTTAAATCATCTTTAAAATATCTTTAAAATTATATAACCTTTATATAACCCTTGTTTTTGTGACAAGAAAACATCCGTACAACTTCTGACCGTGAAGTTTTACTGTCGCATAAGAAGTGTTATTTAACATTTAACAGGGTTCAGCTTATCCTACATTAGGATTATTAAACAACAGAAACTGAATAATCAAATGTACAAATAAAACTCTGTATGAATTAAATATATACTGATTCTAATTAAAGCTAAAAAAGTTATTCAGTCTTATGTTCATGACCCAGTTATTGCAAGCCGTTGTGATATGCATATCGCGATATATACATATTGCGATATTTCAGTATTTTTGATATATTGTGCAGCCCTACTTCAAAACACATGTTTACACGGCGTGTTTCCCTCTCCAGCCTGGAGAACGAGGATCTCCGGAGCAGGAGCGAGACACTGAGCGCGAGAGAGAGACGGTCCCGTACGCACGCCACCTTCAGACACACCACCTCACACACCTGGGCATGAGCTACACACTGGTGTCCGGACAGTACGACCCCTTTCAAGGTGAAAAGGTCAAAAACAACTGAACTACACTATTATACTTATTAATTCATAGTTATCAACAACACTAATAATACTGCGCCAGAATACTGCAAAAAATGCTTTTCTTACTTGGTATTTTTGTCTTGTTTCCAGTCAAAATATGTAAACATTCTTAAATAAAGATGTCTTTACTAAAGTAGTAAAATGCCATACGATATTATCGCTTGTTTTCTGGGAATATAAATGAAAATTAAGTAAATTTTTGCTTAAAACAAGCAGAATTATCTGCCAATGGGGTCATAAAAATAATCTTGTTTCTGTTTGAATTAACATTAATTTTCTTCCCCCATTGGCAGATAATTTTGCTTTTTTTAAGCATCAAAACAATTAATTTTGATTTATACCCCTAGAAAACAAGACATAATATCTTATGGCACTTTACTACTTTAGTAAAGACATCTTTATTTAAGAATGTTTAGATATTTGGACTGGAAACAAGACAAAAATACTAAGTAAGAAAAGCATTTTTGCAGGCCTCCATTTCAGGCGTAAGATTAAGATCCTGCCATTGGATGTTAGATCTTCCTCGACTCGTAATGTTTTTAAGCACCGCTTAAAATCTTATCTGTACTCTTTGGCATTTAAGTATATTAGTACATGGATGTTTTTATGTTTTCTCTTATTGTTCTGTTGCTTTTTATTGCAATGTACAGCACTTAGGAACTACGGTGTTAGCCTGTAAGTGCTGTATATATAAATAAACGAAACTGAGTCCACTATAGCCGTTATCAAAGGGCTCATATCACGAGGAATCATGATCTTGAGTTCTTTACACTATTAAAACATACCGTTAAGGCCCCAATATACTCACGGCCAAGTTTTGTTAACTAACTACACGCGATAATAGCGTCTTTTCCATGTTAATCAGAGTTTTTCTGCTAACCAGCCGCGACGGCGTCGATTCTATTTTAGAAACGGTTTCTATGTTTCTGTGACGTCGCGCTGGAACAACAAACACAAAGTGTGGCGATGATGATCTCAGGGACTGATTATGTGCTTTATTTAATGTTAAAAGCGTGTAATGTGACTCTGAATATCATTTAGTGCTCCAGCTTTGTAGCCGTTGAAGCAACGATGGATAATTCACCTCAGATCTAGAAATTAAACAAATGGAAACAGGAACGTTCAAACTGTGAACAAACAAGTGTATTCTTTGACAAAAATTGTTTTAGTAACTCAGTAGCCTATGTTTTTTTAATAATGTTTAAATGGTGTAATATTTGTGAACTTGATTATGTATTTATTCATTTTCTTGCGAGTGCCGTCAGGATTAAGGCCATTGTCCGAATTTTTCGTATTCGGGATTCAGTGGCTCTGAATTGTCAAAAACACCATTCGAACTGCTTGCAACGGATGCGAAAAACGCAGAGAATCGAACCCGATCCGATTTTTTTTATGACGGACGAAAGTTTCGTAGACAGTGTGCAAGCGTGATTGACATAACGTGAGGTTGAATTTTTTTTTTTAACGTGCGAAAATTTCGGATGTGAATTTCAGACTCAGTGTGCAATGGCCTGTACTCTGGTGCCGCGAGGCTCCGCCCACACGCTGTTCTGATTGGCTGTGGGTTTTGATTGATTTTGACGCATCTCGCAGTAAATTATTTGTCGCTGGAATCTTATCGCATCGCTTCTGGTTAAGACACGGTAAAAAAGAAGTTTGAAATAGATTTCGGTTATGATCTGTTAGCGAACATCCTGATTTGTTTTTCTGAATGTTTTAGTTGGAAGTTCGTCTAATATTTTTTCTTGTGTTCATATTTTTACTCACGTCTGACCTCGACCGACTGAAAAGAAGAAATGTGACCCTGATCAAAAACCAGTCTCGAGTCGCACGGGTATATTCGTGGCAATAGCCACTAGGGGTCAAAGGGTCAAAATTATTGATTTTTCTTTTATGCCAAAAATCATTATGATATTAAGTAAAGATCATGTTCCATGAAGATATTTAGTAAATTTCCTACCGTAAATATATAAAACATTTATTTTTTTGAGTCAATGAAGCACAAACGCGAACATAAGTGCACAACTTTAAAGGCGATTTTCAAAATGTTTTGATTTTTTTGCATCCTCAGATTCCAGATTTTCAAATAGTCCAAATATTGTCCTATCCTAACAAACCATACATCAATGGAAAGCTTATTTATTCAATTAAAAAAATGACCCATGTGACTGGTTTTGTGGTCCAGGGTCACAAATGAACCAAAGTAGATTTACACCCAAAGAGGGCGGAGCCTTAGAGCCACACCCACCTATTATGTAATCACCACCGACCAATGGCAGATCAGAGCTGTTTCCCAGCCGGAGCGAACTTTGTTCAGAAATTTCACTTTGGAAAGTGTTTTTTAAACTCTGAAAACGAAACCTGGTTTTGTTTCGAAATGCTGTCACACCAATTCGTTCTTCAGTTTTGCTTGAAATATATCTGGGCCTTAACATTCAGAACTCAGTCCAGCATCTATAGAAACAACTTTGCTGTTTGCATGAGAATGTATAATAATTGTGGCTAATGATATCATATATGTTGCTTTAAAGATTACCCGACAAAAAATTCAACGGTTCCGGGTGCAAAAACGAACTGGACAAACTTACACAATGAAAACATGAGCCCTGAGAGTGTGTTTACTGTGAACGGAGTCCATGTAAGAGTTGGTTGTAATGTTCTGTGATCTATGATCCTAAAGGTTTGAGCTCAGCGGCTCTGGTTGCGAACCAGCAAGTGACGACAACACAAACCTGTTCCAGCGGTGAGAAAACAAACGCAACGCAGTACATTATTCCCCGCCCACAACTGTCTATTCCATGCATTTCTGCCATAGGGATTTATAACTTGTGTGTCATAATGTCGACGTTTCATATTTTTGACTGTCATTTTTATGATTTTCTATGTCATAATTATGACTTAGTCTGTCAGAATTGTAACCTTTTAAATATACTTTTTATGTAATAATTTCGACTTTTTAAGTCATAATTTAGTTTTTCAACTTACATTAAAGTCAACATTTTAACTTTTTAATGTACTTTTTTATATCGTAATTTTGCCTTAGTATGTCTTAATGTGTATGTCCTATTTTTGTCTTTTTGTAATTTTTATGATTTTTATGTCATCATCAGTTTTTTTTATTTAATCTCATAAATAATCATACTTCCTTTATTTCCTTCCTTTATTCCAAGTATTTACACAATACGAACTTTGATTTAAAGCAAAATTTTTTTTAAAAATTGGACAAAAAGACACAAGACTTTGAATATGAAATTTAATTCAGAATATTTACTTTTTAATATACTTTTTATATCATAATTTCAGTGTGTCAGAATTTAAACTTTTTAAATATACTTTTTATGTCATAAATCTGACATTTTAAGTCATAATTGAGTTTTCAACTTCTCATAAACGTTATAAATTCAAATTTTTTGTAAAAATTATTACATTAAAGTCATAATTTCGACTTTTATATCATAATTTCGATGTGTGTCATATTTTTGTCTTTTTGTAATTTTTATGATTTTTATGTCATCATCAGTTTTTTTTATTTAATCTCATAAATAATCATACTTCCTTTATTTCCTTCCTTTATTCCAAGTATTTACACAACACTACGAACTTTGATTTAAAGCAAAAAAGTTTTTTAAAAATTGGACAAAAAGACACAAGACTTTGAATTTAACAGAATAATTATGACATTCAAGTCAGGATATTTACTTTTTAATATACTTTTTATATCATAATTTCGACGTGTTAGTTTGTCAGAATTTTAACTTTTTAAATATACTGTTTATGTCATAAATCTGACATTTTAAGTCATAATTGAGTTTTCAACTTCTCATAAACATAATAAATTCAAATTTTTTGTAAAAATTATTACATTAAAGTCATAATTTCGACTTTTATATCATAATTTCGATGTGTGTCATATTTTTGTCTTTTGTAATTTTTTATGATTTTTGTCATTTTAAGTCATAATTTTAACTTTTTAAAACACCTTTGTCATAAATTTGACTTTTTAAGTCATAATTAAGTCTTCATTTAACTTCATCTCATAAACGTAATAAATTCTAATTTTTATGTAAAAAACTATTACATTCAAGTCATAATTTCCACTTGTATGTCATATTTTTTGTCTTTTTGTCATTTTTATGTCATAATTATGACATTTAAGTCAGAATCTTTTTTATTTTTTTATATAATTTTTAAATCATAATTTCGATTATGTCAGAATTTTTAATTGTCATAATTTCAAGTTTTTAAAGTTTTCTTCGAGTGTCAAGGGAACATTATTTGATTATGGAAACGTTACTTTTGAACGTTCTCTGAAACAAGTAGTAACGTGTCCAAAAACGTTCCATGAACAACAACATAACTAATGCTATGAGAGACCTGTGATTGTGTGTGTGTGTTCCTGACGTCAGTTTAATCTCCACAGAAAACGAGGGTAAGATGTGAGACGTTCCCGACGCACACGAGGACTCACACACACTCTCACACACACACCGACTCCGTGTGTTTTCCTCTGGGAAGCGGATGATGTCATGAATGTAGGAACGGAGGAGTTTGCAGTGAAGAAAGCCTGTAAATGCTCCATCTAGCTGTTTGTATGCACTTATATCGTTGTGTAACCATAATGTTGAATGTATTTGCTCTCTCTTCACCTCTAAAGGACGGTTTGCAATAGATTATAAGTGACTGTAAGTACGGTGGCTCGCTCTGCATTGACTTATTAACATGAATATACTGTTATTAACAGCCATTAATCTATTGTATCTTATAAAGTGGATGTTCATCGACTGCTCATCTCAGTGCCATACAGTATTATCGTGATGTACATAGTTGTACATAGTTTACCGAAGCGACTATAACTAGCTTATGTACCTTTGTATTGATGAGTGCAATGTCTGGCCGCGTTGTTCCTTCAGTGATGATGAAGATGAAGATGATGATGATGCATAACTCATCATGTTTACGAGAGGTTTTCTGGACAGAACGTCAGTGGTTCCTCAGCTTTTCTTCATGTCTCTGGATCATCAAAACTGCAGTTGCTTTTTATACTGTCTCTGCCTTAACATGTTTGGCGATCCAAATAAACAGTCAAGGTTGTTTTTATCCGTCGAGTTCTGTGGGAAATGATTCCAGTGTGAAAGTAAGTGGAGTTTATACTGTGTGTGAAGAATGGACAAATAAAACGCCTCATAATTATGAGATAAAAAGTCATATTGTGACGTCAGGTCATAATTATGAGCAATTACCTGTGAGGTTTAAAAGTCGAAATTGTGAGATTGACTTTTTGACAGAGACATTTTAAGACAATTTTGTCTTTTTATTACATGCGCATGTCAGAATTTCAACTTTTTGTTTAAAAATATGACTTTTTAATATGAGTTCGACCTTTTTGCCATCATTTCGACTTAGTATGTCGTAATTTAGTTTTTACGCTTGAATTTCTGTCAAAATTATGACATTAAAGTCAGAATTTCAACTTTTTATTTAAGAATGTCACTTTATAAGTCATCATTTTGACTTGTCATATTTACGAAAGTCATTTTTATGATTTTTATGTCAATTATGGCATTTAATTCAGAATTTCTACTTTTTATTTAAGAATTTAGACTTTTTAATAACATAATTATGACTTCATATTTCATAATTTTGACTTCATAATTTTGACTTTTTATTGTTTTATTTTTATTTATTTATACTTTTTATGTCATAATCTCGAATTTCTATCTCATAAATATAACTTTAAATCAGAATTTTAACTTTTTAATATACTTTTTGTATCATCATTTCTATTTAGTATGTCAGAATTTTAACTTTTTAAATATACTTTTTATAATTTTGACTTTTAAAGTCATCATTTATTTCATAAACGTCATAAATTCGAATTTTTATGTCAAAATTATTACATTAATATCAGAATTTAAACTTTTTATTTAAGAATATGACTTTTAAAGTCTGACTTGTATGTCATAATTTCGATGTGTTATGTCATATTTTCCATTTCTTTTTTATTATTTTTATTTAAATTATTATAATTATGACATTCAAGTCCGCATTTTAACTTTTTAATATACGTTGTATATCATAATTTCGGCTTAGTATGCCATCATTTTGATACTGTCAATTTCGAGTTTTCTTTTAATCTCATATATTAAGTGTCATTATTTCGAGTTTTCAATTTCATCTCAAAAACTTTTTATAAATTCGACATAATTATGATATACACAAGCCTTTTATCTTATGTGGCGGAAATGGGCCTTCATTCATTTATTTATCTGATAAAAGACAAATTAGTTTATGTGTGATGTGTTCATCCGTCCTACAGGGGGAGCGCGAGTCACACATACACGCTGCTGTTTCCGGCGGAAGTGACGCAGCCTGACAGTTACCGTCGTTATTTGAACACAACAACAGAACAGACGCGCTGAAAATAAACAACATGAAATCAGCTCTGAATCATTATGAGTGTCTTTAATTAATGCTGGGAATGACATGGCGTCAAAATCAGAGCAGCTGCTGATTGTTGTTTCCATTCTTGAAGGTAACGTTAACAGATTTATCACTTAAGACTCCTGCGATAAATAGTAAAAAGTAAATACGGTGCCATAAACGATTAATGGTTAATTAATCATATCAGTCACGTGTTCTCTCGAGGCATTACACGCACATAAGTTCTAACAATATTTAAATGTGCATTTTGCTGATAAATAAGTCATTAATAAAAGTACAATCGGTGCGGTGCAATTAATATAGTAATACCATAGTATTATATGACTTTTTGACAGTGACATTTATAGACAATTTCGACTTTTTATGACATTAAAGTCAGAATTTCAAGTTTTTATTTAGGAATATGAATTTTTAAGTCAGAATTTCAAGTTTTTATTTAGGAATATGAATTTTTAAGTCAGAATTTTAATTTATAAGTTATGTCAGAATTGCGGCGTGTCATATTTTTGACTGTCATTTTCACGATTTTTCATGTCAATTATGACAGTTAAGTCAGAATTTCAATTTTGATATGTTTAATAATTTAAACATTAAAATTGTACAGGTTTCTTTAGCTATAACCTAGAGACATACGCACATTTCATAGGTAACACTTTGCAAGTCCCAGTTGTCAAGAAGGATAGCTTTCATGAACTATATGCATTATGCAATATAATTGTTTTACAGCATATATTAATATTTGAGCAAGACAATTGTACGTTGATCATTCATGTTATTTCATAGTACATTAACTTAGGTTAACAGATAAAATAAAAATTAAAACTCAATTTAAAATGTATTAGTAAATGTTGAAATTAACAAACTAACAATGAACAATACTACAACATTTATTAACCTTAGTTAATGCTAAAAATGTAATCTTATTGTAACGTTATCATTTTATATAAATCCAAAGAGTCTGCTATGCTTAAAGATGGCCATATCTGCAAAGGCCAGAGCATTAAAATTACATAAATGTATGTTATGTGTATTGTCTCACTTCTATATTAGAAAACATAATGATTATCTAATCAAAATAACAATAAAAATCAAATTCTGTCGGCTACATCAACATATCAATGTTGAGAAAGCAATCACGTCACTAGCTTTAAAAACGCTAATTCGCTGGCTAATGAATGCTTAAACGTGACCAGCTGGATATAAACTAATGCAAATAGACGGTAACAATTGCGACGTTAAACATTTGCGTCAGTGTTTTTGTCACATTGTTTGAACCGCTCGAGGTGCTAATGTTAGTCCTCACACACTAATGCAGCATCTAGTCAACAAATTATTACTTTATAATGATATGGCAACATGGACGGTAGAGTTTTATATACTATTTCGCTGTCGGTGTTTTAAATGCGCATCTGAAGTGTCAGCGTGTCACTCTCTGCAGGCTCACGTGTTAAAATAAACACGCGGTGGCAGTTTTTATTTGTCATCTAGAGGGCGCTCTCGCTCTGTGTAACGCCAGCACACTCTTCTCAGCCGCTGCAGCAACCGACGTAACCCGGAAAAACTATCGGTGTGGATTTTTGCCGATAACGATAGCTCTCACTACCAATCAACTATCGGTACTGATATATATATATCGGCAAAACCGATGAATCAGTCGACCTCTAGTGTATATACCATAGTATATCAATATCACTGTAGTAGTTGCCTGCACTGACACTTGCAGAACTTGAACTGAATTGATGTGAGTGCTTTTACAGCTGAATTTATGCTATATTGCTGATTTGAATGAATAATGAGGAAGCTGTTGTGTGTTTTGTCTCTCTAGGCCGCCAGTTTCCCAGAAGTCCTCGGCTCGCTCTGGTCGTTGAGGCTCGTTTTGACGGGGAAACTTTGGCCACAGACGCGGTGGAGCATCGAGAACATCCACAGTTCTGCACTGAACTGGCCTGGGAACTCGACCGGCGGACGCTACACCAGCACAGGTGTGTGTGTATCTGCACTAGAACAGGTGTGTGTATCTGCACCAGCACAGGTGTGTGTGTATCTGCACCAGCACAGGTGTGTGTGTATCTGCACTAGCACAGGTGTGTGTGTATCTGCACCAGCACAGGTGTGTGTGTATCTGCACCAGCACAGGTGTGTGTGTATCTGCACCAGCACAGGTGTGTGTGTATCTGCACCAGCACAGGTGTGTGTGTATCTGCACCAGCACAGGTGTGTGTGTATCTGCACCAGCACAGGTGTGTGTGTATCTGCACCAGCACAGGTGTGTGTGTATCTGCACCAGCACAGGTGTGTGTGTATCTGCACTAGCACAGGTGTGTGTGTACCTGCACTAGCACAGGTGTGTGTGTATCTGCACTAGCACAGGTGTGTGTGTATCTGCACCAGCACAGGTGTGTGTGTATCTGCACCAGCACAGGTGTGTGTGTATCTGCACTAGCACAGGTGTGTGTGTATCTGCACTAGCACAGGTGTGTGTGTATCTGCACTAGCACAGGTGTGTGTGTATCTGCACCAGCACAGGTGTGTGTGTATCTGCACCAGCACAGGTGTGTGTGTATCTGCACCAGCACAGGTGTGTGTGTATCTGCACCAGCGCACGTGTGTTTCTGCACCAGCACAGGTGTGTATCTGCACTAGCACAGGTGTGTGTATCTGCACTAGCACAGGTGTGTGTGTATCTGCACTAGCACAGGTGTGTGTGTATCTGCACTAGCACAGGTGTGTGTGTATCTGCACTAGCACAGGTGTGTGTGTATCTGCACCAGCACAGGTGTGTGTGTATCTGCACCAGCACAGGTGTGTGTGTATCTGCACCAGCACAGGTGTGTGTGTATCTGCACCAGCGCACGTGTGTTTCTGCACCAGCGCACGTGTGTATCTGCACTAGCACAGGTGTGTGTATCTGCACTAGCACAGGTGTGTGTATCTGCACTAGCACAGGTGTGTGTATCTGCACTAGCACAGGTGTGTGTATCTGCACTAGAACAGGTGTGTGTATCTGCACCAGCACAGGTGTGTGTGTGTATTTGCACTAGCACAGGTGTGTGTATCTGCACTAGCACAGGTGTGTGTGTATCTGCACTAGCACAGGTGTGTGTGTATCTGCACTAGCACAGGTGTGTGTGTATCTGCACTAGCACAGGTGTGTGTGTATCTGCACTAGCACAGGTGTGTGTGTATCTGCACTAGCACAGGTGTGTGTATCTGCACTAGCACAGGTGTGTGTATCTGCACTAGCACAGGTGTGTGTGTATCTGCACTAGCACAGGTGTGTGTGTATCTGCACTAGCACAGGTGTGTGTGTATCTGCACTAGCACAGGTGTGTATCTGCACCAGCACACGTGTGTATCTGCACTAGCACAGGTGTGTATCTGCACCAGCACACGTGTGTATCTGCACTAGCACAGGTGTGTGTATCTGCACTAGCACAGGTGTGTGTATCTGCACTAGCACAGGTGTGTGTATCTGCACTAGAACAGGTGTGTGTATCTGCACCAGCACAGGTGTGTGTGTGTATCTGCACTAGCACAGGTGTGTGTATCTGCACTAGCACAGGTGTGTATCTGCACCAGCACAGGTGTGTGTGTTTCTGCACCAGCGCAGGTGTGTGTTTCTGCACCAGCGCAGGTGTGTGTGTTTCTGCACCAGCACAGGTGTGCGTTTCTGCACTAGCACAGGTGTGTGTGTTTCTGCACCAGCACAGGTGTGCGTTTCTGCACCAGCACAGGTGTGTGTATCTGCACTAGAACAGGTGTGTGTATCTGCACCAGCACAGGTGTGTGTGTGTATCTGCACTAGCACAGGTGTGTGTATCTGCACTAGCACAGGTGTGTATCTGCACCAGCACAGGTGTGTGTGTTTCTGCACCAGCACAGGTGTGTGTTTCTGCACCAGCGCAGGTGTGTGTGTTTCTGCACCAGCACAGGTGTGCGTTTCTGCACCAGCACAGGTGTGTGTGTTTCTGCACCAGCACAGGTGTGCGTTTCTGCACCAGCGCAGGTGTGTGTTTAATGCATCAGCGCAGGTGTGTGTTTCTGCACCAGAACAGGTGTGTGTGTTTCTGCACCAGAACAGGTGTGTGTGTTTCTGCACCAGCACAGGTGTGTGTGTTTCTGCACCAGCACAGGTGTGTGTGTTTCTGCACCAGCACAGGTGTGTGTGTTTCTGCACCAGCACAGGTGTGTGTGTTTCTGCACCAGCACAGGTGTGTGTGTTTCTGCACCAGCACAGGTGTGTGTTTAATGCATCAGCGCAGGTGTGTGTTTCTGCACCAGAACAGGTGTGTGTGTTTCTGCACCAGCACAGGTGTGTGTGTTTCTGCACCAGCACAGGTGTGTGTTTAATGCATCAGCGCAGGTGTGTGTTTCTGCACCAGAACAGGTGTGTGTGTTTCTGCACCAGCACAGGTGTGTGTTTAATGCATCAGCGCAGGTGTGTGTTTCTGCACCAGAACAGGTGTGTGTGTTTCTGCACCAGCACAGGTGTGTGTGTTTCTGCACCAGCACAGGTGTGTGTGTTTCTGCACCAGCACAGGTGTGTGTGTTTCTGCACCAGCACAGGTGTGTGTGTTTCTGCACCAGCACAGGTGTGTGTGTTTCTGCACCAGCACAGGTGTGTGTGTTTCTGCACCAGCACAGGTGTGTGTGTTTCTGCACCAGCACAGGTGTGTGTGTTTCTGCACCAGCGCAGGTGTGTGTTTAATGCATCAGCGCAGGTGTGTGTTTCTGCACCAGCACAGGTGTGTGTGTTTCTGCACCAGAACAGGTGTGTGTCTTTCTGCACCAGCGCAGGTGTGTGTTTAATGCACCAGCGCAGGTGTGTGTGTTTCTGCACCAGCACAGGTGTGCGTTTCTGCACCAGCACAGGTGTGTGTTTAATGCACCAGCGCAGGTGTGTGTTTCTGCACCAGCACAGGTGTGTGTGTTTTTGCACCAGAACAGGTGTGTGTGTTTCTGCACCAGCACAGGTGTGTGTGTTTCTGCACCAGCACAGGTGTGTGTTTAATGCATCAGCGCAGGTGTGTGTTTCTGCACCAGAACAGGTGTGTGTGTTTCTGCACCAGCGCAGGTGTGTGTTTAATGCACCAGCGCAGGTGTGTGTGTTTCTGCACCAGCACAGGTGTGTGTTTAATGCACCAGCGCAGGTGTGTGTTTCTGCACCAGCACAGGTGTGTGTGTTTTTGCACCAGAACAGGTGTGTGTGTTTCTGCACCAGCGCAGGTTTGTGTGTTTCTGCACCAGCACAGGTGTGTGTTTCTGCACCAGCGCAGGTGTGTGTGTTTCTGCACCAGCGCAGGTGTGTGCGTTTCTGCACCAGCACAGGTGTGCGTTTATGCACCAGCGCAGGTGTGTGCGTTTATGCACCAGCGCAGGTGTGTGTGTTTCTTCACCAGCGCAGGTGTGTGTGTATCTGCACCAGCGCAGGTGTGTGTGTTTCTGCACCAGCGCAGGTTTGTGTGTTTCTTCACCAGCGCAGGTGTGTGTGTTTCTGCACCAGCGCAGGTGTGTGTGTATCTGCACCAGCGCAGGTTTGTGTGTTTCTTCACCAGCGCAGGTGTGTGTGTTTCTGCACCAGCGCAGGTGTGTGTGTTTCTGCACCAGCGCAGGTGTGTGTGTTTCTGCACCAGCGCAGGTGTGTGTATTTCTGCACCAGCGCAGGTGTGTGTGTGTGTGTCTGTGTAGGACGCTTCATTCACTCACAAAAATAAATGTTTTATATATTTACGGTAGGAAATTTACAAAATACCTTCATAGAACATGATCTTCATAGAAAGCGATCATTTTGACCCATACAATGTATTATTGGCTATTGCCACAAATATAAGCGTGCGACTCGTGACTGGTTTTGTGATCAGGGTCACATATGTAAGTGCTATGACCCTTCGAAGTTTAGTCTTTAGTCTAGTTTAGTTTTTTTTTAGTTTAAAGGCTACTGGAAACACGCCTTGTCTCGTTCCCACAGGCTGCAGAGGACTCCCATCAAACTGCAGTGTTACGCGGTGGACAGCGGCTCGGGCGCCAGAGAGAGTGTGGGATACATCGTCCTCGAGCTCAGATCCGTGCAGGACGTCAAGCAGGTCAGCAGAGGAACGCCACGCTGACCTTTCAACTTTAGAATTGTTAAGAGTTTTAAATGTGTTCGAAAGAGTCTCTTCTGCTCAGCAAGGCTTTATGCAGTAAAAACAGTGACATATTATTATCACTATGTGATTATTGATGATTATTATCATCAATGTTGAAACAGTTCATATTATATTTTTGTGGAAACTGATTCATTTGATTTTTTAGGATTCTTTGATGAATAGAAAGTTCAAAAGAACAGTGTTTATTTTAAATAGAATCTTTTGTAACATTATAAATGTCTTTACTGTCACTTTTGATTTAATGTGTTCTTGATGAATAAAAGTATTAATTTATTTTTTAAAAACCTGAAGTGAATTTTATATTATATCCCAGCGAACATGTTCTCAGAACATGGCAAATTCTCTAAAAGTTATGAACAAACGTTCTTCTTGTGAGGTCGATATAATGTTTGCTTAAAGGTCTTTAATAACGTTCTCTAAATTTTAGCACAAAAACATTACTTTTACATTTGCTGCTCAAGAAACATTTATGATTATTATTTAAGTTTACTGCTTAATATTTGTGTAGGAACCAAACCAGGATACACTACTGTTCAAAAGTTTGAGGTTAAAGAAATTCATATTCATCAAAGATATTAAATTAACCAAAGGTGACAGTAAAGACATTTTTAATGTTACAAAATATTATATTTAAAATAAACGCTGTTTTTTAACTCTATTCATGAAAGAATCCTGAGCAACAAAATGCATCTCAGTTTCCACAAATAAAATGAACATTGATAATAATCATAAATGTTTCTTGAGCATCAAATCATCATATTATAGTGATTTCTGAAGGATCATGTGACACTGAAGACTGGAGTAATGATGCTGAAAATTCAGCTTTAATCACAGGAATAAATTACACTTTACTATATATATTCACATAGAAAACAGCTTTTTCCTTCTCGTTAGTTTGGTGTGTAGTTGTAAATGGTGTTTGTGTTCCTCAGGCTCCTAAATGGCATCCTCTGCTCAGCAGCAAATACACGAAACTCAAACCTGCCCTCCTGATCAGTGTGATGTTGGAGAACGACACAAAGCAAACCGCGGAGAGCTTCAAGGCAAAGAAAGCTCCGCCGAGAGCAGGTACTAGCGCTCATGTTCACCTGGGCTGAGAGGAAACATCGGTTCATATGGCAAGCCGTTTTAGCTTATTATTATATCCAGCGCTACTCGTCGTAATTGCATTGTTACTAGTAAGAATTCATTTAGACAGCTCTACAATTCAATTCTTACTAGTAGCTAGGGACGCTTATATTGACTGTTTAACCGTTAACCGAAAGTAAACATTTAACCGAATAACACTACCAGTGAAATGGTTTAAAAGTTTAGTTTTTTTAGTTTGCTGCATGGGTAAAAAAATATTATATAGCCTATATTTGTTAACTCACAGGGCGCGTCGACTCGCAACCACACGTCCTTCAAACATATTTCGCTGAGCAAGCACAATGAAGCGAGCGAAAAGCAGTAGCTACTGTGTGGGACCATTTCGACAGATAGGGCGACGAAGTTACTTGGAAAATATGCTACGCGGTATTAAAATACAGCAGTAGTGCAAGTACAATGCAATATCACTGGCGAAGCAAATGAAAGGCGCTTCCCGAAGCTGGCCACTATAGAGACGTTATCTCTGTATTCCCAGGATATCTGCATCGGAGAGGCTGGAGCTGACTATGCTCCAGACTAACCCCACATCATGTAGACATGCTACTTTAAAAAAATAAAAATAAACTAGACAAGCTGTGGATTGAGGTAGGCCTGATATTTTTATTTGACGAAAAAACTTAGTCTGACGGAAAACAAATTGCCGGTTTTTCAAAGCTTCAAACAAATTCAGTGTTTTCTTTTAATCTTCTTAATTTGCGGATTAAGTTAAAAGAATATATTTAGTGTAGGCCTATTTTATGTTTTTCTCTGTTGTCACTGTCAGAAATGCTGCAGGCGAGTGAACATGTGATGTGAATCCAGGTTCTGTGTGCTGCTGTTTGCACGTTAATATAAACCCGTGAAACTTTATTTTGGTATCTTTAACGGGTCACAGACACTCGTCAATTTTATTTTTATTTAATGCCAATTCAATATTATAATCTTATCAGTAACCGTAAAGAGCATCCCTAGTTTATGTCCTTCTATCCTTCCCTTTTTCCTCATGTTCTCTGCTTCTGTTGATGGGCTGCAAAACTTCATGTCCCATCAACCCTCTACAATGCATATGAGACTATTTATATTACGCCCTAAAAGTATTTACTCTTTTTGTAAAGAAAAAGTGCATACTTTTGAGTGTGTTGCAGAAGAGTACACAAGCTTTGAGACAAACTATCATGTCATACAATTGCGTTATTAATTAAGTTCTATCATAAATTAGTGCTTCATTATCATAATATCTTAATATAATGCTTGATTGACTGATGCTAAAATACAATCATGCTGGTTTTTCCACACGGTTTGTGCTTGTTCAGTTCATCATTGTACAAATCAACAAAATGTAATTGTAGTGTGGTGAAACATTCATCAGTCCATTTATTCCAAAAAGTACAATTATTGTTTCTAAAATGATAACAAAAGGTAAAAACTCTTAATGCTGGTTAATGTGATGAAGCGTATCGGGTTCCTGTGGACTTCAGCGAGCGTTCTGTTGATGATGATGTCCTGTGAACGCTCTCGCCCGCAGGTTCTCCAGCGCTAGTTCCTCTAGAAGCTGCTAAACTCACAGCGGTTCTGAACGAGGAAGAAGCGTTTCATCAGATCGGGCCTGAAGATCTCTGCGCGGACATGTTTGTGCTGTCGGTAACGGTAGCGTTTGCTACTAAACTGGAGCAGGTACATGAATCTCATTACTGTATTTGATGTTTTAAAGAGGATCTATTGTGCTTTTCTCAATCTTCATCTGTGTTTAGTGTGTAATGTTGCTGTTTGATCACGAAGAAGCTCCAGTTCTTCTCTATATCAGTGTTTCTGAACTCCTGAAACGCCTCCATTGTATCTTGAGTTTCTTCCGGGAACGAACACGTCACAATATTCCTCATTATAATAGTTCATATGCAGAATAAAGGGGCGGGGCCTGGTTGAGTTAGTTAGTAGTGTGTTAAACTGGCGGTTATGGTAAGGGGCGGGACATTTCCCAAACACACTCAAAGCACTCGACCAATCACAACACACTGCTCCAGCTGACCAATCAGAGCACAGTGTGCTTTTCAGAAGGAGGGGCTTCATAGAGACAGGAAGTAAACAAAGCGTTACTGACAGACTGGGAAGAGAGGAGCCGCAACAATGGAGAATATGAGGAAAATAATCAACATTCAAGCTGGAAAACCTGTTCTAGTAGCAAAAGCAAAACTTTGCAAAAGAGCATAATATGACACATTTTCTGTTCTTCAGTTGATCTCCAGCTCGACTAAGCTCTCCGTTGAGGGGTCCGAGTTCTTCTTCTATTACACTCTCCTGGGGAACGACGTCACCAGCGAACCGTTCCAGAACCTCATCAGCCCAAACTTCGAGCCGGAGCGAGCGTCCGTCCGCATCCGCAGCAGTGAGCGAGTCCTTCGCCTGTTCCTCAGCCAGCAGCCGTGTCTCCAGGTGAACATCATGATCGTGTAGACCAGGCCTGTGTTAGGGCTGGGCGATATATCCATATAAATAATTTATCGATATAGTTCAAATCAGAGGCAGAGTGGCAATCGGGAGAGTCGGGACTTTTCCCGTGTTACGAGGCCGGGAGGGCCGGTCTGATAATAGTTATACATTGCAAGTTCTTAGCAACACCATCCAAACTGTGCAGCCTCTCTGCTCAACCCGTATATACATTTACATTTTACATTTATTCATTTAGCTGACGCTTTTATCCAAAGCGACTTACAATTGCTATATTTCAGAGGTCGCACGCCTCCGAGGCAACTAGGGGTTAAGTGTCTTGCTCAGGGACACATTGGTGTCTCACAGGGGATTCGAACCCGGGTCTCTCACACCAAAGGCATGTGTCTTATCCACTGCACCATCACCACGCCGGGTAAATAAATGCATCGATCCGCAAATCTTGTTTAAGTTCTTAAATGGTCGTGTGGTAGATCTTTTGCCAAGCGTGTCAGAGGTTACGGGTTCTTATCTTATCATCAAAACAGTGGTTACAGTCTATATCAAGCAGGGGCATGTTTGTGTGCATATTATTTTGTTATTTCACCGGGATGAATAGAGTGTCTCCGCAACGGCGATAGATTGAAGCGCGCGAGCCGCAAGACAACACTGTATCCATGCAACCGATCACCGCGGACACGAGCGCTCAGGTTGAGTTCAAAAACAACACATTTTAGTGCTAGATCTCTTATTAAATAGCGAACTAAATGAATGCTCTGCTAGTTAACCGGAGAGGTTTTATTCATTTGTATTAGGTACATCCGTGCCTTAATGTTTCAAAAAGTGGTGGGGGAATTAAATTTGATCCTGAGAAAAAGTGGTGGGACGACTTCACTGGATCTAAACAAATCAATCTAACTATAGATGTGACCAGTAGGGGTGGCTTTCTTAATCTATGTAAAATCATTTTGCAAGGGTTCTTGCAAAAAAAAACTTTTTCTTTTTACCAAAAAATACTACTACTAATAATATTATAATAATAAAATACTATTAAAAAGCCATTTATAGTTGTTTTTTAATTAAATTAATCTTCATTAGTTTAATCTTCACACACACAAAAATGTCACAACACGACAGCCATCGGCGCTGATCGTCAACAAACTCGTCTCTATACGCGCGTGACTCCGATCCTCAACCTGATGAACTGGAGAATATTCTGATTGTTCCAAATCAATCTGACCTCTGACCTGTAATGCTCCTGAATCATTATCATACACTGTTGGTTCGTTGGCCAGAGGAGAACTGAGACTGAGTCTGGTTTCTCACAAGAGTTGGTTCTTTCGCTGTCGCCTTTTCCTTTGTTGCCATCGGCTTGGCTTGCTTAGTTCGGGACATTAAATTTAACATTTAATATAATTTTCAGCAATAATATTGATCTCCTGCATTGACACTATTATATAAGAACTGAACTGAGCTGGACGATGACATCACAGTTGACTCCAGAGCGGCTGTATGTATATATATATATAAATGAACTAAATTAATAACTTTTTTACAGCAGAAATGAACATCACTGAACTTACTTAAGCTGGACTGTGACGCTATTTTCTTCTGGAAACAAACTTTTTTGCATTATTTTCCTGTTATCTCTGTAAAGCTGCTTTGAAACACTCTGTGCTGTAAAAGCGCTGTATAAATGTGACTGGACTGATAGTGAAGAATGTACAGGTTGTGATGTAGCTTGTGTTTTGCACACAGATCCATCTCTGCTGTGGAAACCAGTCTCTCGGCAGCACTGACGTCAGTCTGGCCGGGTTAATAAGGAGTGGCGCTGATCTGAGCAAACATCCGGCAACTATAGAGGGCGCTTTCATCCTTCAGCCCCCGAACCGGGTGAAGCCGGACCTGAAGCCGGTCCCGCCGGACCTCCAGCCCACGGTGGGCGTCTCTGTGACCCTGAGAGCCGAGGATATCTCTCATCAGGTGATCATACGAGACGCATCATGTGCAGGGATATTATACAGTCAAAGCAACATTTATCCAGACACTTCAACATTTCTCACATTACAATACAATATTTATTTATAAAGCACATTTAAAAACAGCCCAGGCCGACCAAAGTGCTGTACATAGGAGAGGATATAATGCAAAGCAGTACAGGACAATAGAAATACATAAGAAATAGAAGAAATAGAAAAGTAGTAGACGGTCATACACCAATATAGCATTACAGTATAAAACAAAGTGAGGCATATATAAAAACATAACAAGTGCAAAAGATAGTAACAGGGCAGACTGCGGACGGCATGCCAACAACATCGGCGCCATCTTCATTTGCCCCATTATCACAGTTTATTCGCTATAGTTGGTAATAAAATCTGACCAGAACTCAGTTGATATTTGACTGGTTTTGTCCGTCCTTCTGTTAGACTCTCACACATGAATTATGTTGAATATCTGTCAGCTGTTAAATTTAACTACACAATTAGATAATACCAGTTTAGCTCAACCAATCACCAAGCAATGCTTCATGTTGTTCAGTCTGTGGTGTAAAAAGGTGCATTAGTTATTAAAGAAAAAACACTTCAGCAAAACATGATCAGCTCAAAGTGTCTGAATAACTATTAAAGTCCCATATTATACTGGTAGTCGCTGTATGAAGAATTATTGGGTATAATAATGTCACAGTTTACTTTATTTTGCTCTCCTCACTTACAGAAATGAACTATAGAGTCCTGCACACACTAGTAATAAAATATCAAAAATGATATCTGGTGTCTGAATAATGTGTGGTTTGATTCTTTCAGTGTTTTAACAGATCTTTTTTTTTAACAGTTAGACATTGAAAACGGACCTAAAACTCCAGTGAAGAAAGGCCCCGTTCCAGCCAGCCGTCGTGAATGTCCCTCAGAGGAGCACAGAGTCCCGATGAGCCCGTCACCCGACAGGAAGTCACATGACCCGCCTCTTCTGTCTCCGGCTGCTTCTCCTGAGCACTCGGAGAGCGAGGCCGAGAGTCTGACCAGTGATGTCAGACAGGCTCCACCCACAACACATGACAGACAGGCTCCGCCCACAACACATGACAGAGAGGCTCCACCCACAGATCATGACAGACAGGCCCCGCCCACAACACATGGCAAGTTTTCACGCCAACCTTCTGGTCTCTCTCTTGAGTTCAACACGGAAGTGATTAAACTGCAGTTCCTCCACTGGCCACTAGAGACCGGCTGCAGAAGAGACTCAATCCCATAAACCCCCATGTTAAAAGCCCAACTTTACTGCAGAAAAAAAACATGTTTGAAGGACAATTCCAGCCAAAAATGAACCTAGGGCTAAATAACGCATGGGCACCTAGTCGACCGTTCTCTGGGATGCGTTTTCATGATAATCGAATGTACCCAGTTTTAACGTTATTTTTTAGTTTAACCACAGATTAGCTTATAACGCTAGTGTATCGGGCATCGAATAAGTAAAAAATAAAAATCTCTAGTTAATACCACTAACAAGGCTCAAAATAGCCCCACACTAACACGCTAGCATAATGAGGGTCTCTACCTGCAAACCGAAGCACTGAGAACTGTGTAAGTGTGCAGACAGTTTAATAAGAACATACTTTATAAAGACAGTACACTTCAGTATACAAGCAGGACCATCTTTGGAGAACAGACGAACCACGAACGCCGTGCCAGTGCTGGTCGATAGTCACAGTTCAGCTCACGTAGCACAGCGTTCGTGTGTGTGTGTGTGTGTGTGTGTGTGTGTGTGTGTGTGTGTGTGTGTGTGTGTGTGTGTGTGTGTGTGTGTGTGTGTGTGTGTGTGTGTGTGTGTGTGTGTGTGTGTGTGTGTGTGTGTGTGTGATCATACAGCAGAATCAGAATCAGAAGGTGCTTTATTGCCAAGTAGTGTTTTACACATACGAGGAATTTGCTTTGGTCGTAAGGTGCTACATGTAGACAAACATACAGTTGACATAAATAAATGTAGGAACATATATAAATATGAAATGAAAATAAAATAAATTGACAAAATAAAATATACAACAATAAAGATTAACTACAAGTATGTGCAATGTGCCAGGTTGTGCATGAAATGAGAAGAAAGTTTTTACATGTGCAGAGACATTTGAGTAATTTGCAAGGGGGGATTGTCGGTGGGGGACCCGGGCCTTGTTAAGGAGGCTAGCTGCCGACGGGAAGAAACTGTTTTTGTGGCGAGAGGTTTTGGTCCTGATGGACCGCAGCTTCCTGCCAGAGGGGAGAGTCTAAAACAGTGTGTGTCCGGGGTGGGAGGGGTCAGCTGCAATCTTTCCTGCTCGCCTCAGAGTCCTGGAGGCGTACAGGTCCTGAAGTGATGGAAGATTGCAGCCAATCACCTTCTCTGCAGAGCGAATGATACCCTGCAGCTGACCTTGTCCCTGGCGGTGGCAACAGCGTACCACATGGTACTATTATTATAATAACAACATAATAACACCATCTCATTATCTGTGTGTTTTCAGATGTTCCTGCTGGTGTTGCTGAAGCTGAAGATTCTTCAGTGTCTGTTTCTGCTCCTAAGATCTCGATCCCGGCCTCGGCTCATCACTTCTGCTTCTCTCTGGACCTGCGCAGCGTTCGGGATCTCAGGACCAGCTTCCCGGTCAACTGCATCCTCAGGTCAGCTCCAGTCTCCTTCATTTATACAGCGCTTTTTACAGCACACAGTGTTTCAAAGCAGCTTTACAGAGATAACAGGAAAATAATGCAACAAATTTGTTTCTTGAAGAAAATAGCGTCACAGTCCAGCTTAAGTAAGTTCAGTGATGTTCATTTCTGCTGTAAAAAAGTTCTCATATAATAGTGTCAATGCAGGCAGATCAATAATATTGTTGAATATTAAATTACCTGTCCTCCACTAAGCAAGCCAAAAGCCAATGGTGGAAAAGTAGGGCTGGGCAAAAAAAACACATTTTTCGATTAATCGTTTTTTAAAATGTGGTCTATTCAAAATTGATTCTCAGAATGGCATGAATTGATTTTTTTCCCATATTTATTTATCTATCACCCAAAAGCCAGTATTAGTTTTCCTACACTTCATAAGCTTGCAGACTCCATGTTACAGCTAATGCTGTGAGATTTTATGTTTGTTTTATCTTAAAGATAAAATAACCTGATCCTGTTTGATCGAGGCATGCGACTGTTAGGGCTGGGACAGTTACCGCATTACGGGAATACCGCGGTCACGTGACTCCAACCGCGGGTCTGAGCTCGTCACCGTTATCACCGCACAAAAAAAAAAAAACCTTGGCCTGCACATGTGTGCACGTTGTGTCTAATGACATGGATTCATTGATTCTAATGACATGGATTATGTCTAATGATATTGTGTCTTACATGGATTCAAGGTTTTCTAAACAAAACTTATCAAAAGATGGAGCAAATCCGACCTTTCGCGAGTTGAGGAGCGCAATGTTCCATGACGCATAATAACATTCCATTCGTATTAAAGATGCACGGATGGGCTATTATTATTTCATCCGCAACCGCATCACAAAACTCATCATCTGTCCGCCATCCACCCGCACCAACGTTTTTTGATCAACTTTCGAAACCGCATCCGCGGCGCTGACTGTTTTAAGGTCTATGAGCGATGCGAGGCGCTGCTGTCGCGAGGCTAGAAAGCTCTTGGCTGTTCTAGAAAGAACACTGATCCAATGCAGCAAAGTTATTTAAAGGCTAAAGTCCCTAGTATATTGGCTATGTTGTATCTAGGGGTGTGAACCTACACTGGTCTCACGGTTCGGTTCGATTACGATTATCATGTCATCGATTCAGTTCAAATCGATATAGTGATGCATCGCGGTGCACTGCATCTGCAATTTAAATTTTTACTCCAAAAGTGATGTGTGCGTGTGCGTGTTCGCCTGTTCGGGAAGTCGCACTGACAGAAACAGTGACATTCCAGTTTAAGTTTCAAGGGAGTAAAGCCTGTTTATGCCATTTAGTAAATGAAATTGTGTCAAATAAAATTTTGTTGTAAGAAATGTGGGTTGGCTATTTAAAGCGGTTTACCGCCATACCGCAGGAAAATCTTGCTTTTCAACCGCGGTTAGAAAAAATCCATACCGCCCCACCCCTAGCGACTGTTCAGATTTATCCAATTTTCAGCATAGTTTTTTCATCTTGCATCAAAATCCTGTCTATTCATTGTATGCATTTGAAATATAGAGTTGGGTTCTGTTTTAATGAACCCAAGTGCACCTAAAATAAAAAGAGTTGAATATACATGTTTGTGGCTCTCAATTTCTTTTTATGAGTTAACCACTTGTAAACTTATGTTCACTGTTCTTTTTTATAAATATAGGAATTGTATTAAATTGAGACATTGAGTCGAAATTCTTAGAAAGGATGTCAGAATTGTGTTATAAAGTCAGAATTGTGAGTTATAAAGTAAATTATACATTTCTGACTTACAAAACAAATCTGACTTTATATCTCGCAGTTCTGAATTTCTAACCCAGGAGACTCTGGGAACATGAACGGACTCTTCTGAAGTGTTACGCGGTTTCCTCTGGTTGCAGATACGCGTACCCGTTCTTCGGCAGTGCGTCTCCCATCATGACGAGTCCAGCGGTGGAGGTGAAGAAGAACACAGAGGTGTTTCTCCCACAGTCCTTCTGTGCCTTTGACTTCGCCGCTCTGCCCAATCAGCTTCAGGACACGTTCCTCAGGTCAGTAGGGCTGTCGAAACGGCTGAAAGGCTACATTTGTGAATTTCTTTCTTAAAGGTACACTGTGATTTTTAGCGACATCTAGTGGTGAGGTTGCGAATTGCACCCAACAGAAGTTACGGTGGCCGACAGGAGAAGATGGACAACAGAGAGTCTTTGAATTGCCATTGTGTATGAAATGTGCTCTATAAATAAACCTGCCTTGCCTCTGATGAAAACACAAAATACTTGTTGGTTGGTTTGAGTTGTTGTTGTTGTGTGTTCAGGGTTCCTCTGCTGGTGGAGATGTGGCACCGAGAGCCCAGTTCTCCTGATGTTCTGCTGGGTTCTGTCAGTATTCAGCTGTCTCGTCTCCTCAGCTCGGAGAAATCCCGGTTCTTGGACCCGTCGGGCCGGCAGCGCTGGAGACAGAGCTGTTCTGAGAGGATTCCCATCATTAAAGCCCACGGGTTTGTGTCATCTCAGGCCCGGTCCTCAAGCGTACACTTGAACCTTACAGCGTTAGTTCACCCAAAAATTAAGATTCTGTCAGTAATTACCGGAGGTTGCTTGTACTTTATGCATGCAGATAAAGTTAAACATACTTGCATATCTCTGGGCGAGTTTACAGGACTATATTCAGTTGTTGGATCATGTTCTGCTCAGTCCCCGCAGCGCACGGGTCTCACCTCTAGATGGCGGCCTCGAAACACACTATGTGAAATATCTAAGTGAGGGAGCATTTCTCTTAAAGGGACAGTTCACTCAAAAATGCACATTCTGACATCATTCTTTCTTTTTCACAGCACAAAAGAACATGTTTTGTAGAATGCTGGGAGACATTAGACGCCATTGTAGTCAATAATTGTATCCCTTAAAACTCATCTTTGATCACCAAAATTACATATTTAAATGTTTTTTCCTTAAAGTTCTTCATGCCTTAAAATATCTTGAATGTAACTTGACACCCTTGACTCATTTAGTATGCGTGGTTCTATGAATATGCAAATGAGCCCCGCCTCCACTCAGAGATCCACTGGTTGACGATCACACGTTGATCTGATTGGTTACAAGGTAGTTTGTGACGTCAGAAACACCAGCGATTTCAAAGCGTGTTTTTGAGACTGTCTTTGGTTCACTGCAGTTTTAAGGAGAAAATACTCAGCAATGCTGTTGACTTATGAAGTTACACATGGTTTGTCTTAAAGCATATTAAAAACACCACATAGACATATAAACAACATTAAAATTTGGATTTTCATCTGATCAGTCTATTTAGATGAAGTATTTCCAGGCTAAAGCAGGTTGAACTGAATTCTGTGTCCGCAGGTCTGAGAAGTTGGCTGAACTCTGTTACGTGAGCGTTCTTGAAGATCTGGGTTTTGTGAAAGCTCAAGAAATCCACGTCTCTGAATCCTCACAGGTATCAGATGTTTACTTTTACATTTATGCATTTGGACTTACATTGCATTTCAAGGTCCACATTTACAGTCTTATCAGTTCTTGCTTTCCCTGGGAATCGAACCCATGACCTTGGCGTTGCAAGCGCCAACGCTCTACAGCTAGTTTAGTTTCTGGAGTATCTGTGAATGTTAATGCGTCTTGAACAGGAGGATTATGGGTAATGTTTGTTTGCAGGCAGCAGTGGCTCCTCCTCAGGGTCACGGGGCGTCAGAAACACTCACGCGACCTCGAGAAACCCTGGAGTACAAGGCAGCGCTGGAGCTGGAACTGTGGAAGGAGATGCAGGAAGACATGTTTGATAATCAGGTATCGGCTCAGTTCATCTGATCCGCTGGAAAAACCAGCAATGCAAGTTTGAGATCTCGCGAGAATCACGACTTGCTTTACGTCACGACGTCACGTACATCAACAACATATGAAGCCCTCTATGTGTGTTCAGCTGAAGCAGAAGGAGTTGAGTCACATGCAGGCGCTGGCGGAGGAGTGGAGAAGAAGAGATCAGCAGCGAGAGGCTCTCATCAAGAAAAAGGTCCGCACACACACACACACACACACACACACACACACACACACTGACTGCATAAAGGGTTAAATCACACGAGAAATAGAATTCACTATATGAATGTTCAGGCTGTTTTGTTGCATGGCAGGATTTAAACGTGGCTCTGTTCCTCAAATAAAGTAGCGCATTAGTTTGTGTGTAAAAGAGCATTAAAGATCATCATGTGTTCGGATCATACAGAGTTTCGGATCATACAGAGTTTCGGATCATACAGAGTTTCGGATCATACAGAGTTTCGGATCATACAGAGTTTCGGATCATACAGAGTTTCGGATCATACAGAGTTTCGGATCATACAGGAGTTCTACGGGAGTGGAATTAGTTGTCGACTGATATTGACTTTATTTAATGCTATTTAATTTAATAATAGTAAAAACACTAAATAACAATTGCTGAAATTAAATGAATTTTTATTTTACATAATATTTATTCAGATCTCACTGCTCGACTCACCAAGGTTTGTGAAATTAAATGCTTATTTTCAAAGACTTGTTTTAATAATATATATGCATACTTGCTGAATGCTGACGATAGAAAGGCAAACTTTTACATTTATGCGTTTGGTGCTTTTATACAAAGCGACTTACACTGCATATCAAGGTACATGTTTACTTTCTTATCAGTTCTTATCAAACGCCATAATTCTTCCTCTATTACTAATAATAGCTTAATAATACTAATAACTTTTTTTGTATACTGATGTTTAACCGTTGTGTCTAATAATTTATTAGATAGATTTGTAAAACGTTATGAAAGCTTGTTTCTGCCATGAAATAAAAAAAGGAATTCTGACTTTTTAAAAATGAAAGTTCTGACTTTTTTTTTTCTTGCAATTGAAAGTTTATACCTCACAAATCTGAAACGTCCGAATTGTGAGAAACTCGGAATTGTGAGGAAAAAACTCTGAATAGTGGATATAAACTCAAAACTCTGAATAGTGGATATAAACTCAAAACTCTGAATAGTGGATATAAACTCAAAACTCTGAATAGTGGATATAAACTCAAAACTCTGAATAGTGGATATAAACTCAAAACTCTGATAGTGGATATAAACTCAAAACTCTGAATAGTGGATATAAACTCAAAACTCTGATAGTGGATATAAACTCAAAACTCTGATAGTGGATATAA
>NW_027508986.1:0-55000 GCF_051911475.1 Siphateles boraxobius
AAATCAACAAGGAATACCACAATCAACAATAAGTCTGTATTTATATATTAGTAAATAAATTATTTGAGGGGAAAATGCTGATAAAAAATTATGATTTTGTTTATTGTTGTGTATACAATTACAATGAAATACATAAACATTAACAATTAAATTTATATATATATGATAAATTTATAATACTTATTAAATTTTATTGAATTACAAAATACATTTTCAACTGAAATGGCCAAAAGGCTTCCCTTATTTAGAGACATGCAAATAATCCGTATATAATGATACAAATATTACCGCCGTTTAAAACATGCGAGATATATGTGACATTTACATTTCGAGTTTAATGGCTAAAAGAATTGCACTCGTGAAATGTTAGTTTGAAGCGTGTTGATCTATCTATGGTGTGGATCTGGAGAAAACACAGTCATGGTTCAGCTTGAGCTCAGCGAGCGGGACGGCAAACGGTGAGTTCCAGTCTCGGTCAAACACTGCATTCAACTGATGATGGAAAGAGTTTCCCAGCAAAGCATCCTGGGACACCACTAAGCCCACTCCGGCAGTGGTGTTGAAGTAGTCAGCTGACCAGTTAGACGTGCCTGAACACACAAACCATATCAAAACTATATATCAGGGTGTTATGTGCAAGTTAATCGGTCATTCTAATAAAAATGTTGCTTATCCGGAAAAAATACATTTTTTGTGGTGTAAATATCATTTATTCTGTCTGTTTCTATCAGCTTTGACATGTTTAAATCTGCACATTTGTGATATTTACTTTTTTTACCTTTATAAAGGGCTTTTTCTCCCTAATCCTATTAAATGTATGCTTCATCTTTCCTTTCAAACTCTTAAATTTGATCAATAAATTAAATTAGAATTATAAGGAAGAATTAAGACACTATAGGGCTTTTACCAAATGGTGGGGGAAAAAATATACTTTTAAACATGAAAGTAAACGGCAGGTGATCATCTTAATGAGTGAGTCATTGAGTCATTCATTCAAACGATTCGTTTAAACGGTTGATTCATTCAAGAATGAGGCAGTTGTTTGTGAATGAGTCATTGAATCGTTGACTCAACAGATTGGTTCGAAACCCTGAATCTTTCAGTGATGAAACACGGTTGCGGTGAGAAGCGTGATATACAGTAGTTCTGCTGTGGAACTATTTTCACTGCTTAAATAGAACAAAACACTCAATATTGCATCTAAAATGTAAGTGACATTAATATTAACTACTTATTTATTGAACTGTCGAATGAAATCAGTCACATTTTCAATCGTGATATTATTTAGGAAAACAGCACCTTTGGTCGTGTGATGTTACTTAACTGTATCATGTGCAATAAATATAAAAACTTTTTATTTTTACCGCAGTATGTTAACTGTGTGTCAGTGGATAATAATATATACACACACTGCTGTTCAAAAGTTTGGGGTCGGTAAGATTTTTAATGTTTTTAAAAGAGATCTCTTCTGCTCACCAACGCTGCATTTATTTGATTAAAAAAACAAACAAAAAAAAACAGTAATATTATAAAATATTATTCCAATGTAAATCACCTGTTGTCTATGTGAATATATAGTAAAGTGTAATTTATTCCTGTGATCAAAGCTGAATTTTCAGCATCATTACTCCAGTCTTCAGTGTCACATGATCCTTCAGAAATCAGTAAAATATGATAATTTTATGCTCAAGAAACATTTAAAACAGTTATTTACATTTATATTTCAGGATTCTTTGATGAATAGAAAGTTCAAAAGAACAGCATTTATCTGAAATAGAATCTTTTGTAACTTTAAACACTACCGTTCAAAAGTTTGGGGTCAGTAAGAATTTTTATTTTATTTTTTGGGGGAAATAAATAAAATAAAACAATACTTTTATTCATCAAGGAGGAATTAAATTGATCAAAAGTGACAGTAAAGACATTTATAATGTTACAAAAGGGTTGATTCTATTTTGTTTTTAACTTTGTTCATCAAATAATCCTTAAAACAATGGTTTTCAACATTGATAATAATCATAAATGTTTCTTGATCATCAAATCATCATATTATAGTGATTTCTGAAGGATCATGTGACACTGAAGACTGGAGTAATGATGCTGAAAATTCAGCTTTGATCACAGGAATAAATTACACTTTACTATATATTCACATAGAAAACAGCTGATTTACACTGAAATAATATTTTATAATATTACTGTTTTTTTTGTTTTTTTAATCAAATAAATGCAGCGTTGGTGAGCAGAAGAGACTTCTTTTAAAAACATTAAAAATCTTACCGACCCCAAACTTTTGAATATAGATTTTTTATAGAATAATTATAGAATATAAAAAATACCAAAGTTAAAAAGAACCCCTTAATAGCTCTTTTAGTATCAACATTTTATTATTTATTTAGTATTGTCACAAGAGTAAAAGCGCAGTGAAATAACTCACCTACATACGCCACTCTATCGGTCACCATATATTTGTTGTGGTTGACTCTGGTATAGGGGATGTGCGACTGGTTTCCCACTGGAATAATAAACAGCCTCTGTGCAATGAAACAGGATAAACAGCATTTAAAAACAGATTTTTATAGGTGACATCCTGCCTTCGTTTACATTGACTCACCACTGCGATGTTGATGTTGTCAGCCGGGGAACGGAGAGCATCTAGTGACCGGAGGAAAGGCCAAACGGACGGGTCAGTGTCTCGACCACAACTGACCAACAGACACACGGACACGTTCCTCTCGATGGCTGAGCGCTTCAGAGCGTCTTCAATGACCGGCCAGTATCTGCACCAACAAACACAGCAATGCAAACGCTCAAAGGAAACTAAATGCATTTTTTGTTTAAAATAGAGATCACAATTCTGAACGGACAACTAAACAAAATCAGTAATTTACTAGAGATTAAAAAATATTTTGAATTTTACAAATGAATGTTTCAATGGCTCACTCATATATACTTCACTTATTTTATTACTGGACAAATCAGCGTTTTTGAACGAATCTCTTGAGTGAATGATTCAATGACTCACTCACAAAAACTTAACTTTGATTCGTCCAGTTACAAAACAAGTGAAGTGAATCTCTTCAATGAATGATTTAATGACTCACTCATTAAGACTTCATTTGTTTCATGACTGGATTGATCAGAGTTTTTGAACAAATCTCTTGAATGAATGATTCAATGACTCACTCACAAAAACTTCACTTGTTTTGTAACTGGATGAATCAAAGTTAAGTGAATCTATTGAATGAATGATTCAATGAATCACTCATAAAGACTTCATTTGTTTCATGACTGGATTAATCAGAGTTTTTGAACGAATGATTCAATGACAAACACATTTTTAACAGTCACTTGTCGCCACCTACTGGTGTAACCATATAATTTATACAATCTTCATTTAAAGTGTCAAGTTACTTTCAAAAGTTGATTTGCTCTATTTTGATCACTACCGTAGGTCAGTGTTTATTTACAAACTTATTAAACTTTTACTGTGATCAATTGAATTATTGTAATACAGAAATAATGATACTGTGTTGTTTGTGAAGCGGTTTCATATCTATACATGACATTTGCTCTCTCCGGATCAGAACACAGATCTGTGATCAGTTCTCTGTGATCGTACTTGTCAAAGGTTTAAGAGACGCAGGCGAGTCATCATCATTTAGGAATAAGATCAAGTGTTTGAATCGAGATCGCAATCTTCTAACATTATTCGTGCAGCTCTAAAATGCATTGAAATGTCACTGCAGAGATGCTTATTACCAGGGGTGCGCATAACTGGTACGCATGCGTGACATAAAATCAGGAATTTATCAGGAATTGCCTTTGCGTACTTAAAGGGTAACTGTCGCCAAAATGTAACCTAGGGTCTTTTTGTTAATCTACCCGAGGCAAACTTTTGTTTAAAAGTATAATTAAAATGGAAACGCCACTTTTAAGTTTGACCGTATCTTCGTTTTCAGTCAAATTGCCTTTTGAATGGGAGAAGTAACCTTAGGGGCACATATATGATAGCATCAAAAATCGCTATTTTTAAAACACTAAGAAGGCTTGACACAACATGAAACTTCGCTCGAAGTATTACCAGGGGCTCTACACATGAACTCCAGCATTGAAAACATTGTTTGTGTACACAGAGTTTACTAAAAAGAAAGATTTTGAACAACTCGCTGTGTTTCCGTCAGCCGACATTTTATCAGTCAACTGATAAAATGAACTGACTCTTGAGTCTGAATTTTAGTATCGTTTCTTATACGAGGATCCTTTTTCAAATACAAGGTGGTCAATGTTGTTTTTCACTTACGACAAAACAACAAATTATCCGTGAATTTATATGGAACTAAGCTTTAGGAGCTTTCCATCTTTACTCTCCTCCCTGTTAAGTTGCATTCGGAAATCGACTATTTTTGACGTGACGAATCGCATCCCAGCTGACACAGCTACAATGAGTTGTTCAAAATCCTCCCCATGAAGTCTAAAGAACGAAATGGAAATTAAACAATCAAATTACCCTTCAAATACATTTTTTCCAAAGAGGTTTTCTGTCATTTTAAGCTGTTGTTTTCACGCTGATGTAAATTTAAGTGTTCGTTTTTTTTTAAATAAGTTAGGTCTCTAGTTAGTTATATGCTATAAAAACGGGAATGTGACGTCATGATTGACAGCTGTGATTGACAGCTTCTACACTGAGGAGGACAGTGAGGAAGACTGCACTTATTAAGACCACGCTACATGGGGTGAGTACCAAACACCATCTCCTGGTACTCACCTGAGTAACTCAGTGAAAAAGTTGTGCACCCCTGCTTATTACAACTGAATTGAATTTATTTCATAATGGACGAATTTTTCAACAGACAGAGATATGAAACTGAATTGATTTTCAGAGCTAATTTTAGATTTTTATCGTTATCATAATAGTTATCTTCCTTGGTGGGAATGAGCCTTGAATGATGTGGGCCCGCAAACTATTAATGTATTAACAGTTAATATGGGCTTTTAATATCTTATTATTGTGGTTGTTGTTATTGCTGTCATCTTTTTTTGGAGTGAACTCTCCTTATTATAATATTTCAATTTGTATTTCACAATCACTTCATCATAGATAGATATAGTGAGGAATTCAAAATGACCAAATGAATAGTAAGAGCTGGTTTTTACACTGAAAAGCAACGGGAAACGGCCCTAACTCCCGGTTAGCGCGTGGTTTAAGTGCACTACTTCTATCAGTTTCCATTTATTCTCTTCTATCCTGAAAAGTGCTTACTAAACATCTGACTGTAATGTGCTGAAATCTGCCATTAAGATACAGTGTTTCCCATAAACAAGGCCTTCTGGGATCTTCATTCTTCATTCTCCCGCCGGATGAAAGGGACAGGCGTGTGTCACAGTGTTGTTCTTCCCAGAGAAGATAAATATAACTTCACCAGAGCAAATCTGCTTTTCTGCTGCCTGAGCACTTCTAGAAGTCTGGTTTATGAAGGAACACACTCATGTTTACTCAGCAGCAGTTTGTGGCATAAAGATGCTTTACTTTGTAGTTAGATTTGATTAGCACCTTGACAAAAATCTTCTGTCATCATAACTTTTCTTCTTTTTTGATAAGATTGCATATTGTCCACTCAGCAAGAAAAGCTTCGCTGACATGAAACGTGTGACATGCTAAACTCTAGTGAAGATTTTTCCTAATTATTTTGCATGCAGCTTTTATGTTGGCATCCTTCTGTCTTCGAGAGACAATGGTTTATCTGCACCCAGGTCAGTCTGTGGTTTGGTTGCAGACTCTACTATGACTGTAGAGTCCGATACGGGAGCGACAGCACCGCTGGCACTTGCTACAGGTGTAAGCAGTGGTGCTGTCAATGGGAACAGGCTGAACACTTTGCTGCCGGCGAGTCCTCTTCTCCTCCCACTGCATTGCTCTTTTTTCTCCGGCTAGTAGGACACCAGTCTAAACGGTGGATCGCCAATTTTCACGGTGCAATGTCACTGCTTCCAAATCAGCCGGACAGATGCTGCACGTTTTCAAGTCTCGCTTGCAGGCGTCCTTATAGCGCAGGATTGGCCGTCCAGATGGTCGTATTCCTGTGGCAAGCGTACAGAACACCCATTGGGATACGACCATCATCCATCCTGAGCCAGCGCAGTCGCCTCTGTGTAAGTATGGTGTACATACTTTGCATACCTGCATGGGCCAGGATGGCTAAGTTTGTGATACGATCCTGCCAGGTGATGCTCAGGAGTCGTCTGAGGCAGCGCATATGGAAGGCATTCAATCTTTGCTCTTGTCGAATATATAGAGTCCAAGCTTCACTGCCGTAGAGTAGGGTGCTCAAGACGCATGCTTGGTACACCTTCAGTTTTGTTTTGAGTGTCAATAGAGTGTTATCCCAAGCCCTCTTTGCTAGTCGAGCCATGGCGCGGGCTGCTTTGCCTATCCTTATATTGAGCTCAGTATCCAAGGATAGGTTGCTGCAGATGGTGGAGCCAAGGTATGTGAAATTCTCCACTACCTCCAGGGTGTGGTCGCTGATAGTGATTTCGGGAGTGGTGTTGACATCTGGCACCATTATTTTGGTTTTCTTAATACTGATGGCAAAGCCAAACTCTGTGCATGCATCTGCAAAACAGGTGATAAGTCGCTGGAGGGCACCCTCAGTGTGTGCAGCAAGAGCAGTATCATCTGCAAACAGCATCTCCCGTATGAGTACCCTGCGGACCTTAGTCTTTGCTCTGAGGCGGGCAAGGTTGAAGAGGTTCCCGTCACTCCTAGTATGGAGGAAGATCCCGTCTTCAGAGTTGCAGAAGGCATAGCGCAGGAGCGGGGAGAAGAACACGCCGAACACTGAGACATTTATTTATTGAATTCAGTTCAATTCTGTTGCTATGTCCAACAAGCGACGCCGCTCACGCAGTGGACAATACAGACCGCACAGACCAGCTTACTTTTGATATGAAACAAAGTCTCAACTTTCAAATTTGGTAATTTTTTTAAAGAAATTTAAACAATAAATACAGTTTTGTGACTCTTTAATGTGTCGTGACAGATCGCTCAGTTAAAGCTGCTCGTGAACCGATCATCTCTTCCTTCTAGTTCATTTATAGAATCAAATAAACATGAATGAACATCAGAAGGAATGTTGTTTTAACCGCGGAAAGACGTCAGTACACTTCGAATCTCAAGTTCAAATCCTCCAACGTTAATCTACTAACTCTCCTGACTGCTTTGTCGGACAAAAATGGCGGATTCGGCGGATTATGATTGGTCAGATCGCCTGTCAATCAAACTCACGGAACTATTGTTTTCTGTAGAGCTGCTTTATAGCTGAATTGAACTAGTTTCATAATTGATCAACTTTATACAGTTATTGAACTGAACCGAATAAACATAGAACTGAATTGAGCTGAATAATGACACTATTGTCTTTTTAGAGCTGATTTACAGCTGAAAATTAATTATACCTCATATTTGATTAAGTTTGTATCATTAATGCTGTTTTCCTGTTTATCACTGTGAAGCTGCTTAAAGGATTAGTTTAATCCTTTTAATCCTCGTTTTTTTTAGCTTTAATCTGTTGGTTGCAATCCACTGCCATTATAAAACCTGGATTTTTTTAATATAACTCAGATAGTATTTGATTTTCTTCTTTCAGACGAATACTAAGGGCCCTTTCACACCTACCTTGTTTGGTCCGGACTTTCGGACTTTTCAGTTTGGTCCGAATCAAAATTGCAGGTGTGAAACCTCCCCAGGACCACGGTCCGGACCAAACAGATTAAATTTGGTCCGACGAAAAGAGGTAGTCTCGGTCCGGATCAAACTGAACAAAGGTTTGGTTCGTTTCTAGTGTGAAAGCATTTCTGTATGGTTCGGACTTTCAGACCTTTTACAGGAAGTTCCGGTGGTTCCCGCATAGCCGAAAAAACAGAAGATGGCAGGAAAAATGAGCCGTACGCACATGGGGAGAGGAGGAGACGAAGTTTTTAATTGAAGTATGGTCTGATGACATAATTAGAAGTCAACTGGAAAAAATTCACAAAAAAAAAAGAGCTCGCATGATTGCTTGCAGTCTTCTCCTCCTTTCCTGCCGGCGACGATAAAATGTTCGCACGACGAGGACGTTCATTTGGCGAATTTGAACTAGCCTTGTGTATAGTTGGTGCTGCAAGTAATTGTGCCATAAAAATAACAATACAGTTGCAACGACATGCGTCTGTTCATTCATAATGTCAAAGTTACCCGCCGCATTGACCACAGGCTGACGTCAGACGCACGTCCATTTACAAACCAATCAATGTCGAGATGCAGCCCACAGCGTAAAGTTCTTTAGTGCGCTCGCATAATTGCAGTGTGAAACCAAACCAAAACTTTCTGAAAGTATAAAATGTATCAAAATGTGAACTTTGGTTCGGACCTTGGTGCGGACTTTCAGGTGTGAAAACGCCCTTAGATGACCTGAGGGCGAGTTAATCATGGGGTAATTTTCATTTGAAAGTGAACTACTCCTTTTAAACGATCTGTGTTTTACGTATAAGCCCTATGGAAATAAAGCCGACTTGACTTGAAACTCACCCGTGATGATGGAAGTACTTGGAAGCGGGATAAAACTCCATGACTGCAACGTGTATGAAGTCCCGCGCGTCCCCGATGGCCGACAGAATGGCATCAAGGTCTCGGGTTCGAGAGACCGGACAGAACGCAGGCGGAGAGGCCTGAGGAAGAGGAGAGATGCATTTATTTGATTAAAAATGTAGTAAAATTGTGAAATATTATTAAGATGTAAATCAGCTGTTTTTTATGAAAGTGTAGTTTATTCCTGTGATCAAAGCTGAATTTTCAGCATCATTACTCGAGTCTCACATGATCCTTCAGAAATCACTATCATATGATGATTTGATGCTCATAAAACATTTATGATTATTATCAGTGTTGAAAACAGTCGTGCTGCTTTGTATTTTTCTGGAAACTGAGATACATTTTATTTCTTAGGATTCTTTGATGAATAGAAATTTCTACAAGAACAGAGTTTATTTGAAAATAAAATCTCTAGCAAGATAAATGTCTTTTGAACAATTTAATGCATCCTTGCTGAATTAAAAAAAAAAAAATCTTAAAGATAAGTGCATATCACCAGTTAATTTGCCAACATTTCACAATTTTGAGACTATTGGATTTCATTTATTTTATTTAAATTTGTTGTAGTGTACTGAATAAATATTGTGTGAAATAAATGCACATCTCATTTGCAATAAATATTAACATCAAATCATCGATTAGTCTGTAGATATCAGTAGCAGTCATTAAAAACCCAGGAACAGGATGACATGATTTTATAAAACAACATCATCACTATAGTAAAAGGTGCAGATATTCAATAAATTTTAACATTTATTAATACTACCTTAATAGGCAATAACCATTATAGTGTTTAATTATATTTTTGTTGTGATTTTTTTTGTTACTTTTTATTTTATTTATATATTTTTATTTACCCTTAATTTATTTTTGCTTTGATTTGAATAATTTTAATACTTCAAGGCAACATTTCTAATTTAATTTTTTAATCTAATATTTATATATTTTTTCAGCTTTATTTCCCTTACCGAAAATTATTTTCAGTAGTTTAACAATAACAACTGACTGCCAAGCAACATCATTATAAAATGTTTCAAACGTCTTCAAACACGCCTCATCCAATCAGAACTAGTGACCTCATGTAGCTCCGCCCCTTTTCAGCGCTGCGCTCGTTGTGTTCCGTTTGTTATTTCCACAGCATGAAGAAAAGATCTTACAGATTTATGAATGATCCACTCATATTAAAATCTTCCTTTCAAACTGACATTTGATATTGCAAAGTTAATGAAAGTTATCCTCAGCATTGTAATGTTTGAAGCATAAGTGAATCCGCTTGTTTCTCAGGCGCATCTCTAAAACCCTGACTGAATCTGTGTTTGTGAGCCGTGATGATCTGAGCGAGTGTAATCACCGTGATGTAAACTCGACTGGCTACACCGCTGAGGTTGAGTGGCAGCGGATGCTCCTGGTTGATGAAGGTTTGGTAGGAGGACGGCCACGGATCCGGGATAGACGTGTTGGACCGACCCATGACCCAGTACGACTGGAAGATCTTGTGCAGGTCAGCAGCCAAAGCACTGGAGTTATAGATCACCACACCGAGCTCTTTCACCTGGAGAGGTTTATCACACACACACGTCACAATTAGAGACCGCTGAAAATATCACAACTTTCAAAACATCTTCCATTTAACACTTTTGCAACTATATGGACATTTTTATCTTTTACAGTTGTTGTTTTTAATCATTTTGACAGTGTTAATGCCAACTGCATGCATTTTGGCACAGGTGTGTATTTTTATTGGAATTTTACTACTTCACCCCCATGGACCTTGTGGACAGAAATGTCCCCATTGAAACCAATTTTTAATCTCAGGGCCATTTACTGCAACTACAAAATGATGCAACCTTCTGCTTATGCATATTATTGAGCCAATTAGATAAATTTTGCAGCTATAATTGTGTGATTGTGTTGGTATGGATGTTAGAGTGTGGTTTGTTTGCGTGTTATAAAAAAATTGTGTGTGCTTGTAATATTTGAGAGAGGAAAACTCTGCAAATCACAAATCCGAGTTTTGCTGCATCTAATGGGGAAAACCTGTTACTGCGGCCAAACAAAATCTCACTGAAAGCTAATTTTTTGATATATCAACCTCAAATCTGGAACACAACTTTGATTTTGATTTTCTAGCAGTTTTAGAGTTAACCAGGTTTCATAAAATATATATTTTACATAAAATAAATGTTCATAAATCATTTTCATAAACACCTAAAACTTTTTTTGGGTTTCACTTTTTAAACTTTTTTTTCTTCAACAGTAACCTACCCAAGGGTCTTTGAAATGAGATCAAACTTAAGTCTGTGCTCCCAAGCTTAATTGTTTTGACAGCTTCTTTCTAATGAACATGGCAGTGTATATTGCGAAAACTGGAACTAATTGCTGAAGCTCGTCTACTGTAAATCACTTAAATGCACGAATGCAAATGTCGTTGCCTGCGTTAAAGATCTCCAGTCCATGTTGGCGCTGCCGATGTAAACGTGTTTCCCGTCCACAATCCAGAATTTAGTATGAAGGACTCCTTTAGTCAAGCGGCCGAAGTTCACTCGTCGTATCTGTATTCCTGCATGAAGAAACACACAGTTAGGACTAAAGGAAATAAGGATTCATTTCAGAAGTTAATCAAGAGTAGAAATATAGAAGTGTTGAAAAAAGACTTGACTAATTATTTAAAGTCCCCCTGGCCTGTAGTCAATCATTCTGTCCCTTAAAACTTTTTAAATAAGTAATTCTGGTGATCAAAGATGAGTTTTTTCCTTGGAAAAAAACCGTCATGCCTTAAAATAGCTTGAATGTAACACTTGCCTCATTTAGTATTCGCGGTTCTATGAATATGCAAATGAGCCCCGCCTCCACTCACTCACTCACTCACTCAGAGATCCACTCGTTGACGGTCACACGTTGATCTGATTGGTCAAGGTAGTTTGTGACGTCAGAAACACCAGCGATTTCAGAGCGTGTTTTTGAGACTGTCTTTGGTTCACTGCAGTTTTAAGGAGAAAATACTCAGCAATGCTGTCGACTTATGAATTTACACATGGTTTGTCTTAAAGCGTATTAAAAACACCACATAGACAAGCTGGATTTTCACCACAGGGGGACTTTAAGATAAATAATCCATGTCTTTATATGGAAGGCAGAATTCCCGACCGTTTTCTTTCAGGACTTTTAGGTCTGTTGAATTGAGAGCCACAGTCGGGATGCTGGTCACCACTCGCACAGACACGTTTCTAGACGGTAAAGCTCTGAACTCCTCTAAAATCTCTCTGCCCTGAGACACAAACATGACGTTGACAATCAAAAAGGTTCAATGTGAAGGTAATATGATGCCATAAAGAATCACATGCGCAGGGTAAGATTTGTGAAAGTGTGTATAAGATTGCAGGCTTAAATTGTCCAGGAGAAGATGTAAAACGCCTTTCAAGCTTAAGAAAAAAAAATATGTGCAGCATTCCATTGTTATTCGTATAAGTGTAATGCATGTATTGTGAAACTACAGCTTGATGCTAACGCAAAATAAATATGATCTGTATTCTTCTGACTTCCATTTTTCCACGCTTGCACTTTTTTCCCCCCACAAATACGGCCAAAAGCATTGCAAGCCTGTGACCAGCAATTTGCAAGGGAAAAAAACAGAGTCAGGAACTGCAAAACCGATTGATTGGGTAAAAAAAAACGTTTGTGTAAAAAAATAAACTGTTGCAAATGTCTAAGGCCTCATTGACACTGCAGGTCTTGATGCCCAATTCTGATTTGGTGCCTATATCCACGTTCTTTCAATTGTGACCCATATCCGATTCATGCGTTTACACTTGCCATACTATCTGAAACGGCACGCATGCTTAAAGGGGGTTATTGCACAGATGCACGAACACGAAATATGCTTGATGCTAGCTTTGAGATATAAGGTAGATATGCTTCAGTTATTGTGTGCGAGAGACATCTCAGGACTGGCGGGAACATACAACACGATCTCATGAAAGTGCGTATCTAATACAATATCACTCATTTTATTTCTCGGGCCATCTATACGCCAAAAATAGATTTTGCGTGCATGATACGCACTGTAAACCCCTTGGGTAGGATTAAGTGCGTGTGTACATCCGATCTGTGTCACATATGAGCAAATCAAAATCAGAATTGGGTCACATTTCACTGAGAGTGTAAACGAGGCCTAAATGACTTCTTGTGTACATGACACAAAAAAAGTTTCCGAAATAACATGATTTTTACAGTTGCGTCTTTCTTTTAGCTGCGCTTACAGTTTTGGCACGATTCTCTCTCATTGAGTTTTGCAAGTGCGAAGGGAGGGGGAGGGGGGGCATCTTCATAATGTAGCCAATCAAATGAGGAGCTCGCTGACTCACGATTTACTCTTATCTGATTGGTTCAATAAACATGCCAGTCGCCAGAACACATCTTTATCTTCTTTTGACTCAGCATCGTTCTCAAAATGGTACTTTTAATGCAAACGTTAAATAAATAATGATTGCTTAACAAGCACGTTCACAAATCTTACCCTGCGCATGCGATTCTTTATGGCATCATATTACCTTCATAGTTCAAAAGCACCAGTATTTCCACATGCAGACATGAGTTTCTAATAGTGCTGAGTGTGAATGAGTCTCACAGCTCTGTCGGTGCTGGAGTTCACGTTGATGTCGTTAGCCGTCAGAGACCAGTAGAAAGAAGCCACGTCGATTTGTTCGGTGGCCGAAGACAGAAGATCCTTCCAGGCTTCAAACAGGCTTTTTCCAGCGCTGGCGTTTCTCCCGTAATCCATACCGAGAGGGAAACTCTCAACGAGAACAATCCTGGGAGAAAATAAAGCAGCGGTCACATCCTGAACAGACCAGATCAAGGCACAATAACATGACATTTTCACATTTCCACGAGTCATGACTTCTACGAGTGAATCTACTTCCAAAACAAGAAAACCGTGTTTTCTGCCTCACTATGAAGAATAATTTAATAATTAAGATCAAGACACTGAAATTACATGCTTAGAAAGAATTATTAAGTATTAAAATAAACATTACCTGAAATAAAATTAAAAACAATATATATATATATATATATACGTATACAGGTCCTTCTCAAAAAATTTGCATATTGTGATGAAGTTCATTATTTTCCATAATGTAATGATAAAAATTTAACTTTCATATATTTTAGATTCATTACACACCAACTGAAATATTTCAGGTCTTTTATTGTTTTAAAGGTGCAAAACGCAAGTCTCTGAGTTTTTGCAGAACTACGCCCCCTCTGGCGACAAGCGAAACTGCAACCAGAGTTGTGCACGCTCATGGACCACACGCACACGCACGCATGCACGAGAACGAGCTGTTCATAAGTAAAGGAGCATCTGCCGCACAGATCTTTGGTGTACAGCCAAAATCTCTTCAGTGGTAATAAAGTTATAAATCTGCAAGTCATTTCAGATATATGGAAGGCAAGACATTTGAGTAAATTACTCTTATGTGTGAGGGGAAAAACGGGGGTAGTAGAAAACTTTGTTTATGTTTTTACTGTATCATCCACCTATGATTGTATTGTTATGGAAACACATTCATAAACAATATAATTGATTACTTCGCAAAAGCTCAAAATAATAATCATACCATACACGGTTGGTCAACAACGTTCACTCAAATGTCTCAAGGTAATAAACAATCAAATGTCACCATGACGTTTTCATAAAAGCCAAACAGGCTAATCCGCCGAAGACTTGCGGGGTTCAGCCTGTTATTGATCTGCTAAGTAGAATATTCCAATAACAATACATCCTTTTTCTGTTATAATTTACTCAAAATTTCTGTCTAATTATCGGTCATTTTTTCAGCATGTTATATCACACTCAAGAATCTTGAACTGTTTTGCTAATCACTAAACTACATGTAGCGCTGATTTATTTAGTAGATATTTTGACAGGGACAATACACACTGACAAACATTAATGTGAAATGTGTCAATACTTTATTTAGTAAATAGTTAGTCTGCTAAACAGTATGAGTAAAGTAAAAATATTTACCCCTTTACCATTGTATTTCCCTTCCTGCAACGTTCAGAATAAAACATGTATTTTATCACAATACCAAAATATTTTACGTTTTCCTCGTTTTGATAGAATACGAGCTCCCACATACCTCATATATACTACATACAAAATGTACCACATTCACTGGAACAATTTGCTATTTTTACCGAAAAATACAATATAGCCAATGCAACGGCGTTCTTCCTTGTTGGTCAATGACATGAACACCTTAGCATGTTAGCAATGGACACAAGGCTAACGTTAGGTAGGACATACACGTTAGGTAGGACATACACAAAAACATAGTTAGCATCTTTTATTGGATATGTTTTATGTTTCATGTTGTACTATTCTTCCGAACACAATTCCTAGTTTATGAAACTGTTCACTAACAATGGTAGTAAAACCAATTCTGATTGTACATGTATCTAGGTTACGCTAAAGCATTACACATTTTTACGCATCGTCATTTGTTGTCATACATAGATTGGCTGTATCAAACATTAGAGACTGGGCTATATCTTACCGTTTTATCAAGAAAAAAGCCAACTGAGGATCCCGTTTGAGACCAAGAGCAGACCGCAGATCTCTCCATTTGTTGAATGCCTTCCCGAGGTAGACTCTCGTCTTACTCCGACGCCTGTCTGACTCCAATTTGGACCTTTTGGTGGCACTAGACAAAACATTTCTTTTCTTTACTTTACGTGGAGTTTGCGTTGGGGTTTGGAACGGACTACAAGCCGGTCTCTTTGAATCCATCTTCTACCTTTGACGCATGAGTTGTCTTCGCTGATGCGGAAAATGGCGGCGCCGGCGAATACACAAACCTGCGAGACATAGCCTGGTGAGCGTGAACGCGCATGACGTCACGCCCAGTCTCAAATTCGAACCCGAATCCCTCTTATTTATTTTACTGTACAGGATGATAGAGGCAATTGCAGTGATCAGAGAAGGACTCATTCAGCCCATCAGGCAATTGTTTATGCATGTATGGGTTAGAAAACGTGTATTTTTAACATGAATTGTTGCGCAATGCACCTTTAATACTGATGATTTTGGGATACAGCTCATGAAAACCCAAAATTCCTATCTAAAAAAATTAGCATATCATGAAAAGGGTCTCTAAACGAGCTATTAACCTAATCATCTGAATCAACTAATTAACTCTAAACGCCTGCAAAAGATTCCTGAGGCTTTTAAAAACTCCCAGCCTGTTTCATTACTCAAAACCGCAATCATGGATAAGACTGCCGACCTGACTGCTGTCCAGAAGGCCATCATTGACACCCTCAAGCAAGAGGGTAAGACACAGAAAGAAATTTCTGAACAAATAGGCTGTTCCCAGAGTGCTGTATCAAGGCACCTCAGTGGGAAGTCTGTGGGAAGGAAAAAGTGTGGCAAAAAACGCTGCACAACGAGAAGAGGTGACCGGACCCTGAGGAAGATTGTGGAGAAGGACCGATTCCAGACCTTGGGGGACCTGCGGAAGCAGTGGACTGAGTCTGGAGTAGAAACATCCAGAGCCACCGTGCACAGGCGTGTGCAGGAAATGGGCTACAGGTGCCGCATTCCCCAGGTCAAGCCACTTTTGAACCAGAAACAGCGGCAGAAGCGCCTGACCTGGGCTACAGAGAAGCAGCACTGGACTGTTGCTCATTGGTCCAAAGTACTTTTTTCGGATGAAAGCAAATTTTGCATGTCACTCGGAAATCAAGGTGCCAGAGTCTGGAGGAAGACTGGGGAGAAGGAAATGCCAAAATGCCTGAAGTCCAGTGCTGCTTCTCTGTAGCCCAGGTCAGGCGCTTCTGCCGCTGTTTCTGGTTCAAAAGTGGCTTGACCTGGGGAATGCGGCACCTGTAGCCCATTTCCTGCACACGCCTGTGCACGGTGGCTCTGGATGTTTCTACTCCAGACTCAGTCCACTGCTTCCGCAGGTCCCCAAGGTCTGGAATCGGTCCTTCTCCACAATCTTCCTCAGGGTCCGGTCACCTCTTCTCGTTGTGCAGCGTTTTTTGCCACACTTTTTCCTTCCCACAGACTTCCCACTGAGGTGCCTTGATACAGCACTCTGGGAACAGCCTATTTGTTCAGAAATTTCTTTCTGTGTCTTACCCTCTTGCTTGAGGGTGTCAATGATGGCCTTCTGGACAGCAGTCAGGTCGGCAGTCTTGCCCATGATTGCGGTTTTGAGTAATGAAACAGGCTGGGAGTTTTTAAAAGCCTCAGGAATCTTTTGCAGGTGTTTAGAGTTAATTAGTTGATTCAGATGATTAGGTTAATAGCTCGTTTAGAGACCCTTTTCATGATATGCTAATTTTTTTAGATAGGAATTTTGGGTTTTCATGAGCTGTATCCCAAAATCATCAGTATTAATACAATAGAAGACCTGAAATATTTCAGTTGGTGTGCAATGAATCTAAAATATATCAAAGTTTAATTTTTTATCATTACATTATGGAAAATAATGAACTTTATCACAATATGCTAATTTTTTGAGAAGGACCTGTATATATATATATATATATGTATAATACGTTTTTATTATTAGGGTTAATTTTGTTAACTAAATCTAAAATCTTAAAAATATATATATATTTTTATTACTTGAAATAAACATTAAGTGAAATATATATACAGTATATAAACTTATTATTATTAAGGTTTTATTAGGGTTATTTTATTGATTATTTTAATATTATTAGTAGTGTTATTTGCTATTATTAGTTATATATTTTTAGGGTTTTAGTTAACAATAACAAATTTAATTTGTTACTTGAAATAAAATGTATGTTTTAAAAAAAAAAAATCAGGTAGTTGCCATGGCAACCTTTCTCATTTCTCACAAGCACTAAAATAAGTAAAACTAAATAAACTAAAACGTAATAAAACGATATAGACATTTTAAAAAATAACAAAATACACAAACATTACTAAAACTTTAATTTAAATGAAAATAGAAAAAAAAATCTAATTCAAACTAGAATATATCAATGATACTAAAATAATACTGTCTCAAAGTCTATTGAAGCATTGAATTTATGTCAGTTAAAATGTTTTATGTCAAAAAAATTCAATTTTTCTGTATCAATCTAAAATATTTCAGTCTGATATAAATATTTCAGCTGAATAACCAGAGTAATTATGAATTTAGAATAAATATGAAGTTTCCATATAAAATAATTAAAAAATATAAAATTTATACTATTTGAGTTTTGCAAATGGCAAAGCAACTACAAACTACATTTGATTGGGAATAATATTTCAATTGTCCACTGATATTTCAATTGTCCACTGATATTAGTCACATATACGTCAAAGAAAGGTGAAGACGTGAACAGTTTGATGATAATAAAATTGTGGTTGTATCTGGTAATTGTGGTTGTAACTTGGGAAATTCTTATAAGTTCAATGAATTTGAATCTAAACTAAAGGTCAGCTCTCATGTAGTCAACAAAATCAAAAGACAAAGAGAAGCTCGTCATAGACTCAAGAAGTGCTGAAGGTGACAGGAAGTGAAATCATTAAAACAGGAAGTTGGCGCACCTGCTGTGCTCATTGACGGTGTAGTTACAGCATGCCGTTGTGTGATGGGGACTCAAATCATCTTCATTCTTTAATTTCTCTATTACCACGATGGCCAATAAAATCCCTAAAACGATTAAACATCCAGTGGCCAACAGGGCAGAAACAGAGCACTTTGATTTCTGCAAACAGAAAAACACAACGTCCATATTAGATATGAATCATCAAACCTGTAGATGAGATAACATGCTCTTTAAAGGGTCTATATGTAGAATTCAGAAACCCTTGTAATTAGCGATATAATTAACGAATATCTTTGCAGCGATATAGTTAACGAACATCCCGACACCGTTCTCGCTGCTGAAGAACGATGTTTAGATGATAGTAAATTGTGACTGAGGCTGTCAGTCTCTTAACTTTCTGCCTTGCATTTGGTACAAAATAACATTAAGTAAATATCACTTTTAATTTGTAATTTGAGACTACTAGATTGTGTTAGACTTTAATTTACTTTTATACTCCTTTCTGTGCATTTGAGTGTAAATGCCTTTTCTATATTAGTCTTATATAGTTAGAGGGTTAGTAGGATATATATGCTCTAAAAACATATGTAAATTCATATTTTGTATAATAAAGCAATGATAACTGATGTGTGCATTTAATAAATTATTGCCATACAGGCTAATTTATCTATTATAATTAAATGTGTGATTTTTAAAACAAGTAGAAAATGGTTTTATAGCACAACATCGTTATCCAACTGAAATTAACATTTCAACGTTAGGAAAACAAGCAAATTGCGTCGATTTTCCATTAGTTTTAAAAGGCGTGTCTGACTCTGACGTTGGTAAAATGTTATTTCGATGTTCGATACTTGTTCGTTGTTTCGATGTCACCAGAAAAGTCGTTTCTATTCAATGTAAGTTTGCTAACTGGGTATGTAAATATATGCTGCGCTTTCTCAATAACTAAAACAACAAAAATGACAGAAAGCAGCAGTTCAGAAAACATCTGATCATAGCGATGTGAATATGTTTGAACCAGATCTGCGATTGACCGACATAACGTCGACAGATGAGGTAATTAAAAGAGATGTTCTCGGGAGCGCGCGTAACCGTCACATCATTTTGATTTTCCCGGCAAAAACGTCCCGAGTCCTTCACATAAAAATCAGTCTACACCGGCTTTCAAAGTCACCCTAGGGGGGCTCGTTTTTTAAGTTTCATTACAAGCTGTTCACAAATTGGCAATAAAAAGGTGACTATGATAATTATTACACACAGCCCCTTTAAAGCATCCCTTACCTTGGTATTTGACACATAATTGTCATGTAAGCTCTGATACGTCCGTTTGTGAACATCTCGTAAGCGTGAAGATCTAAAAGTAGAACATGTAAAAGCTGATTGACATCGACTAACTGTTCAGAGAAAGAGTTGGTACAAGCATCATTCAATCTACAGCTGAAACGTGTTTATATTTCTATAAATCAACACAAAACACAGTTATACGAGATGAAGTGCAGTGAACTTACTCAGACATGTTGAGCAGGTGTTGATTTCTTGAGTGAAGTACAAAGGGAAATACTCAAATAGTCATTAGTTCCTCATTCGCTTTCCATTTCTGTTTTTTTTTTTCTTTTAATGGCTCTAACACTTATGTCATGTTAAAAGGGATTTCAAACATCTATAAATCACATCTTAAATATTATTAACTGACAAACAAGTTTTCTGAAAATATACACTGGTAATAATTACAATTGTATATACACATGCTCTACAAACATGGTATTATCAAAATAAATGAAATGCTCTTAAAAATTATTAATAGCTTCTGCTGTGCTTAAACACACTAACATCAAAAACAAATACTTTAATAGAAGGAAATCAGATTCAATATAAGACAACTCAAAGCACATTTATGCATCAGAATTGGTTTTAAAATATGAATGTTTGTATAAAATTATATAAAGAGGATCACAGTTAAAGGTTGATTGCAGATTTTAAGGCAGCATTTGTTAATAAACCACACTGAAAAATATTTGGCATAGGATTAAATAAAAACAATTTTCACTCAGAAATTGCAAGTAAATTTCACAAAGAAATAAACATGAAATAAAGAAAGACTGAAGCAGTATTTTCTTGTGAAACCTCCAACAATCTTTGTTTACAACTTCGATGTCTAACAGTCAGACATGTAAATATATTATAATATACTGTATGCATGCTGAATAATATTTCATACCTCATTCAGTGCACTTGTGTTGTCCAAACACACGTCATACAGGCATTAAAGACCATGAAAGAGTGACTCCCGATTTCTCAGAGTTTCACTTTCACTTCGGCAGAAACACGAGCGGAGCTTCAGTTGCACACGATGTTTATATGGAGGTGTAGGAGCTTTTAACTCCAGTTAAAATAACTAGTCCGGGTCATTAACCAGTTTACACTCATCTTAGATTAATGTAGATCAACATCATGAGCTCATTGTGATATCGGACAGAAACAAAACATCCATGGAAATAATGACAAAAGAACAAAACAGTTCCATTTGAATTCTTTAATGATCTTTAACATACAAATACCCTGTCCGACAGGGACTAAAAGATTTAAATAATCATGTAAATTACTTGTTATCCTTATATCTCCATAAGAACCATCCAAAAAAAGTGACCAAGATCACACACACACAAAAAATCATTAACATTGTGTATTTACAGTTATTACATGTAATGCCAAAATCTGTGCAGTTTCTCAATCATTGCATTTTGAACGCCACAAGCTGTTGAAATTGGTTTGGAACAAATATAAATGTGCAAATATATGTTAAACGTATCATATCCTCTCAAATGCCTGAGATTTTCATGAGGAGCTTGTGCCAAACCAGCGATCGGTCTAGACGTGTTTGACTCTAAACAACCTACATAGTTTTAGACTTGTGTTGAAATCATTAGCAAAGTGCGGAGTGATGATACACACACACACACACACAGATGGTCATACCAATGACCCTTCCCGGTCTGAGCTTCTGAACGTGCGTCGGGCGTTCGGGGTCGGTCCTCCTCCTCGATGTGACGACCTGGAGTCCCGGGACGAGGCTCTGGAACTGCGAACGCCAGCCGAAGAAAACGTCCTACTGAGATCCGGGTTTCCTCGCGGATCTATGATGGTGTTGATGACTGGAGGAGACACGAGCGAGTTAGCTCTCCGTCTGAAGCTCATTTCAGGAGTAATGTAGAACGTTTCATAAACGAAATGATTCCAGTTTGCATGGATACACAGAAGCAACAAAAAATTTTGTATTATGAATTTTTAAGGCCAGACAAGTCATTTGTTGATGTCACTTTGTAAAGAAAGACTACACGCCTGCACACATATATATTCACACACGCATAGTCTAAACACGTAATACGCATGTGTACGGCGTCTGCGATCTCACAGATTCTTGCACCTTGGAACCGGTTTCAAAGTTTGCGTTCTCGAGCACCAAACACTGTTGTTGTGCAGATAAACGGCCAGAACACATTAAAAGTTTTCTGTTTCCAGTTAAAAACGCTGTCATGTTAGCCATGCGGTTAAGTTAATAACTAATGATCTTTACAACAGAAGTGAATCAATCAAAACTAACTTTATCTGGACAATAACTTTATTCTAGAGCTGCTGTAAGGAAGTTTTTAGCCGGCTGAAGACGCTGGACGCTCTGCTGAAAACGCCTTGCTGTGAGCACTTGAGAGCGTTTTGGGAGCACTGCGTTTTTTCAGTTGTGACCGTTCGTTGCTATGATACAGAATATCCGCAGCACAGTTTACTTGTAACTGATTTCGTGGATAATTTGTTTCATACAAAAAATTTATTCTTTTGATCCATTTTGTTCGGTTAGCTCTGCTGGTTGATGTCGTTGTACAGAAAGAATGTTGTGACTGTTGGTCAGCGTGGTATTAGCCCCGCCCCTCCTCCACTGTGATTGGACGGATGGGTAAAAAGTCACAGTGATGAGCGCAGCGTTTTACCCAAAGTTGAACATTTCTCAACTCTTGGCGACCAGTAAAAACCGCCGGGCGCTCAGCGCTTCAACGTTAGGCCGTGTGTCCACCAAAATGTGTTTTTTCACGCAGCTGGCGTAAAATTCCAATTGTTTTCATTGGGAGCCCGCGTTTTTTAAACGCCATGAGCGTAACGAGGCGCTGAGCGTGTATTTAACGCTGAAGCGCTGAGCACCCGGCATTTTTTACTGGTCGCCGAGAGTTGAAAAATGTTCAACTGAGTAAAACGCAGCGCTCATCACTGTCACTTTTTATACAGCCGTCCAATCACAGTGGAGGAGGGGCGGGGCTAATACCACGCTGACCAACAGTCACAACATTCTTTCTGTACAACGACATCAACCAGCAGAGCTAACCGAACAAAATGGATGAAAAATAAACTTTTAGTATGAAACAAATTTTCTACGAAATCAGTTACAAGTAAACTGTGCTGTGGATATTCTGTATCATAGCAACGAATCATCTCAACTGAAAAAACACAGTGCTCCCAAAACGCTCTCAAGCGCCCACAGCTAGGCGTTTTCAGCAGAGCGTCTAGCGTTTTCAGCCGGGTGGACATATGGCCTTAAAGACACACTCAGCGTCTCGCTACGCTCATAGCGTTTAAAAAACGCGGCGCTCCCATTGAAAACAATTGGAATTTTACGCCAGCTGCGTGAAAAAACGCTTTGATGGACACACGGCCTAAAGCCAAAACAATCTCTGATACTGTAATCTCCTATTATCAGTGTAAAGCTGCTTTGAAACAGTCCATATTGTTAAAAGCGCAGTATAAATGAAGGTGACCTGACATTGGCAAGGAAAAGAAAGCGCATCGACTGACCTTCCAGCTGTTTCTGAACTCTACTCAGCTCTTTGAGAATTGATGCAATTTCCTACAAGACGAGCAAGGAGATAAAAAGACAAAATGATTCAAGAGCAATGACACATTTGTTGCAAAAAACTATTCAGCATTACAAACTTTACAATAAGGTTTCATTAGTTTACATGAACAATACATCTACAGCATTTATTAATGATAATCTAAACATTTACTAATACATTAAGAACAAATGTCATATCTGCACTGTGAACTAACATGAACATTTTTATAACACTTACAAAGGTTAATAAATGCTGCAAATATATATTTCTCATTGTTAGTTAATTAATTAATAACTAAAGTAAACAAATGTGACCTTATTGTAAAATGAAACCAAACACTTATAAGCCAGATTCATTATTGTTAATAAAAAAAATCATTTTTCATTACTTGAAAGACAGAAAAAATTAAATTTTTTAAAATTAATTTAATAAAATGTGTGTGTATATATATATATATATATTTTATGACAGTATAAGTAATAGAAAAAATATATAACTATCATTTCTTTATATAAAAACCTGTTTTAAGGTATTCTCATTTGTTTAGTTAAACTTGAAGTACTATAAAGCTAAGGGTGAAACATTTTTTTATTATAAAAACTATATAGACATAAAAATTGTCTATTAAATTATTTACAAATAAAAAATAAACATAATATATATATATATAATTATATATATAAAATCATTATTTAAAAATGATTTTATTTCAGGCAGTTGTCAAGGCAGCTTCTCATTATTGTTTAGTTAAACTTGAAGTACTAAAATAACAAAATTAATGCTGACATTTTTTTTTTTTCCTAAAAACTATATGGACAGATTTTTTATTTAAAAACCCCAATAAAAACAGAGAGCAAAATTACTACAATTTAACAATTAAAAGGAAAACAAAAATAAACACATTATTAATAAAACCTATAAACGTATATCAATATACCATAAAATAACACTCATATTAACATAATTTACCGCTTCCCAGGTGTAATATACTCCCTGAATTAAAAAAACAAAACATGAAAAGGTTTTTATTTATTAGTTCATTACAACGTTACAATTGTTTCAGTGAAGTTCAGACTGTACTTCGTAACATTTACTCATGGAAAGGCAAAAAGAGACTCGCCTTGTTTGATGTTTTCAGTGCTGGAGAATCATCAACCGCATTGATTTTCGCCTCCATTTCACTCAAAACATCCATCTTATTATGAAACAAAACCCTGAAAAAATGTGTGAAAATGAAAAGATAAGCCTTTAAATAGCTACAAAAAATATAAAAACGACATGAAAAGCAAACAACTCTGACTTGATTTTCTCGGTCAGTTGTTCAGTGTTCTCACGGATGGCCAGAGACAGTTGAGACACTGGATTCAGCATCACATGATTCAGCGTAACCTGACAGGAGAAGAACGAGGTTTACAGCTCAACTACAGGAGTTAGTGAACAAGCCCGAGCCGTCACTGAAGAGAAGCACGGATACCTCGTCTTGCCTCGCACTCGGGCCCTCAGACTCATCGAACACCGGCGCTGCAACCGGAGACTCTTTCGGGACACTCACACTGGCTTCGGGAATCTGGTGCCGCAACTGAAAGAGCACGAAAAAAAAAGCGCAGTGATGAGGGGTGTGAACCTACACTGGTCTCACGGTTCGGTTCGATTACGATAATCATGTCATCGATTCAGTTCAATTCGATATCACGATGCACTGCATCCTCAATTTCCAATTTTACTTCACATGTATACAATTTTGCCAATAAACACAAGCAGTCCAACTCTGCAGGCGTTACCAGCTCGCGGTGAAAACGGCTGACGTGGTTTATCAAGTTAGTGGCATTACCTCCTGCATATTTTATTTGTGCGTGACACGATTTACACACAGCGCGTGTGTTCTCCAGGTCGTGCTTATATGGTTGTTCATAAAAGCTGAAATGTGCCCAGATGTAGGCTTTGGCAGAGGAGGCGAGTGCGAGTAATTCAAAATGCTCCAACTACTTTAAGTGTATGCTACCGCGACAAAGCACGTATGCGATAAATGACATCAGAAAAGCGTCAGAACATTACAATCGGTTATGATCTATTACTGAACCGATACCGAATCGTCCTCGGCTGCATCGCGATGCATCGTAGAAACGATTCATTTCAACACCCCTAGTAGTGATGTGGATAAAACACCAGATAAAGAATAACAGGCCTTCATAAGTGAAAGAAGAAAAACCACATGAAACTATGCAACTATATATCTTTTCTAACAGGGTAGTAAAAGTTTAGCTGGCTAAATATGAGCTGTTACTGTGGATGAGCTGGTTAAAGCGTAAAGCCTTGTTTAAACTCGACGCGTCCGCATGAGCCCAAAGGTGCGCGCGGCAAAAATAACATGATTGTACAGCGCGCGCGCCTCCGCATCCCCGAGACACCATTTACTACACACAATAGGCTTTTTTCTCTGATTTTGAAAACTCTTTGCGATCGACGGGTTGGTGATTCCTGTGACATACTGTTTTACGGTCAATGACAAGAGTACTAATCAGCTGTCTCACGAACGTAACCAGCACATTTATCCCCACATAGCAAAGCCATAACACAGCGAGGGAGAAGAATTAAGTTACATGAAACAATCCAACTACATATTTTACACCACTGTCAAGGGAAAAGTCACTACTCACGGTGTTTATGGCTAGCTTCTAGCTTTCTGCGGCTTCTCTTTCAAGGTAGTGACGAAACGCGCTCTGTAGCGCTGTTTGTTCGCTGTCGGCTACGCTAGAAACATGACGTCACAATATGTCGACCTTCATAGAAGGGGGCGCCCGCGGTTATGGAGATATAAATGTCTCATTCTAAGGTAATAAAACATTACGGTTTATTAAGCAAGTTCTTTATACACCACTGAACACATAGTTATGGATGTCATATTGCATTTCTGTTAATAGATACTCAATTTTTACACATTGCACCTTTAATAGCGAACTAAATGAATGCTCTGCTAGTTAACTGGAGATGTTTTATTGATTTGTATTGGGTACATCCGTGCCTCAAGTTGTGGGACACGACTTCACTGGATCTAAACAAATCAATCGAACCATAGATGTGACCAGTAGTGGTGGCTTTCTTAATCTATTTAAAATAATTTTGCAAGGGTTCTTGCAAAAAAAAAATTGTATGCTTAAGAAGTAAGCTTTGGAGAGATATGAATCTAACCATTTCTATCCCCCCTCTCTCTTTCTCTACCTCGCTCTCCCTCTCTAAATGCCCACAAAATCTGACTGAGCATCCCAGAAAAAAGGTAAGTTATAGATAGATACAGATATGGAAGTTGTTAGTTTTTTTTTTGCTGTGCACTTTACTACCTGTGGTCCTTTCAGTGTATTAGAAAAACTGATGGCTGACTGACTCAAAACAATATTTTGGCTATAGCCTTTTTTTTTGCAGTTTTTAGTTTAAAAACTAAAGCTAAATTTAAAGACTCTGATGTCCTGTCTTTTATCTTTATTTTATTTTATATTCTACAGGAAAGTTGTATTCGTCAAGCCCTAAGCTGTTCCCAAAGTTCTGGACATGTTGCTTGCAAATAAATACACGGTTGTCAATTCATGATACATTGTCTTCTCTTAATGGTAATACTTAATGTACACTGTTGTTAAATATAGTTTAATAAATAATGCTATAATCTGTGATCGATATCGGGCGATACAGCTTCCAGTAATCGGAGATCGGTGATCAGCCCCAAAAAATTGAATTTGGGGTTTTCATAAGCTGTAAGCAATAATCATCAAAACTTTTGCACGATATTCTAGTTTTTTTCGAGTTTCACCTGCATTTCAAAATTAATGCTGGTCTTTTGAACTTCCAATCCATCAAAGATTTCTGAAAAATAACATTTATAATGGTTTTCACAGAAATATGAAGCAGCACGTTCAACATTAATAACATTTATGACTATTTCTTGAGCATCAAATCATCATATTATACTGATGTCTGAAGGATCATGTGACACTGAAGACTGGAGTAATGATGCTGAAAATTCAGCTTTGATCTCAGGATATAAATTACACTTTACTATATATATATTCACATAGAAAACAGCTATTATAAATCATAATAATATTTCATTATATTGATCAGATAATTGCAGGAACAGTACCTCCTCGTGGGCAGATATGGCGGGTCCCATCTTGTCTGTAGAAACACTCTGTGCTTCTGGATCTCCAGCAACATCATGAATCTCTTGGGCCAGAATAGCCAAATCTTTGGCCAGGTCTTGACTCAATCTAGCAAAGAACATGCATTCAAATTACATTTTGTAATTTACAATTACATATCAAAACAAATAATTAAAGTTGGTGGCAATGCAGTACAAGTAATAAGACTTTTTTTGTGTTGGAATTGATGCATAATTTGAAGTCATTTTTCAAATATGTACGTGTGCAATTATGCAACTTATTTACTGACAAATACAACTGGAATGCATGAAGAATTTACCTAGGTCTACACCTATGATGATTCCCATTGTAATCAACGATATCTACACTGGGTACAGTCAATGCATGTCTAAGTCAGGGAGAAAACCAAACCAAAACACATTCAAGCTCAGCATAGCAGCTCTGAAAACTGAACATGAGATAAAGTCAATCAAAATGTGGCTTAAACATTCTCCAACTATTATTAAAACAGAATGATTGTGAATTGAAGATATTCCGGCGTTTACCCTACTACCCTTCATTCTCTGATTTCGCTTGAAGTATATCAGGGCTTAAAACTTAAGTGTTTTTTTCAAGTCACCTTTATTTATTTATCGCTTTTTACAATACAGATTGTTTTCAAAGCAGCTTTACAGAGATAAATAATGCAACAACATTTGTTTCCAGAAGAAAATAGCGTCACAGTCCTAATCATCTTCAGTTATGGTTCATTTTTGCTGTAAAAAAGTTATTAATCTAGTTTATTTATATATAAATAACCCACTCTGGAGAAAACCGTGATGTCATCGTCCAGCTCAGTTCTCATATAATGTTGTCAATGGAGGCAGATCAATGATATTGTTGAATATTAAATGAAATATCCCCAACTAAGCAAGTCAAAAGCCAATCCAAAATTTGTCAAATTAAATTTTTATGACGTGAGTATGTGATTTCATCTGCATTTCCCACAGAAATCATAGGGCCCTATATGTACAATCCATCCTCACCTGGCAATCTCGGCACTATGAGATGTCCAGTTCTGGAAGGCGTCACTCTCGTGTCCTTCCCCCTCGGAGTCTCTGGAGCGGGGTACGGCTCGCACCGGACCTGCTGGATGGAGACTGGCGTTCTGCTGGGCCCCTGAATGATGGGAGCGTTTGTGTTTAGGGGTGCTAAGGTTAGACTCGTACTCATCCTCCGAGGTGGAGGCGTAGTCTGAACCCTTCTGACGCCTCCTGGAGCCTTGGCCCAGGGAATTGGGAATGGGGAGCGTTTGGTACACCAAGTCATCAGAGGATGGGATAGACACCAAAATAAAAAAGCAGACGTAGAAAAAGACAGAATAAGACACCCGAAAAACCAACAACCACTTCCCATTTGTCAATGGGGTCCAACTGCCCAAATGGACTCTAGATTGTTAATCCCATCAGGAAAAAAAAATGACAACAAATTACCTTGATTTCACAATATACCGGTTAAGTTTTTAGTATGGTAATCTAGTTGTCTCCAAATTTAAAAATTAGTAGTATTGGAGACTTGTTAGTTAAAGACGGTCATTAGCCCAATTGTGCGATACAAACAAATGCGCACAAATCAAGTCAATGATCGTTGGAAGAGTCAATCAGAGAAAAGTGAAACATTTTCACATCAGAAAAGTCTTGTACTTTTGTTTTGTTTGGAAGCTCATGACTCTGATAAATGGATACACAGCCAAGGATTGTATGGTACTAAATTATATTAACGCTGTATTTATAATTCATTTATTCACTTTCTGAGCATAGACCTGAAAATTAAATTTCCAATTTAAACGGTCTTAAATCTTGAATGCTTTAGAGCCACGGTTGTCAAATGATTTCAGGGGGTATGCGAAAAAAGATCTAAGGGACTGTTTGTTTTTTATTTAAGGGGCTACCGGAGGAGTTTTGAGATCTGTTGTCAAAAAAGACTTGACCCTACCTTCGCCAGCAATAATTTTTTCTATGACCCTCCAAAATGATTGTGAAAAAAGGCATGACCCTCCCCGATAATGTATTGATTACTTCTGTACTGGTTTGCGCTTGATTTCTGCTTTCTCGGACTCGTCTCGGACTTGTACCTTCAAAGACTCGGTCTTGACTCGGACTCGGCATTGGCGGTCTCGTCCCCATCACTAGTTAAGGCTGTAACGATAGACCAAACCTACAATTCGGTTCGTATCATGATTTTTTATTTTAGATTTAAAAAAAATAAATCATGTTTTCGGTGCTGATGCAGTGGTGACGCCTTCATGTAACAAGGGTGGCGCTCCCAAGAAAGTATCTTAAAGCCGCCACAAAGAACCGGCAAAAGTAATGATTATGAATATGTAAAATATAGCAAGGAGAGATTAATTGTTTATTAATAAACAAGGTTTTTCAGTGTGTCGGCTTCAAGATGAATTTGACGATGCTGACTCGCAATCTTCACAGTAACGCGCCAGAGAGAAATGCAGATTTCATACGGATTACATAAGCAGAGAGCAGTCTGTTTTTCGTTTTTAAATGTTCTGTTTAAAAGTAGACATCAAGCTTTCTATATATTTCTCAAGTCTGTGAAGTACATTATACGCTGAGTTTCGGTTAATTAATAAGACGAGAGTCCAGTTCACGCGCTGGCGACTCCATGTCATGATGATCTATTTTCTACAATATATTTACTTCTTATTTATTAAATCCAGGCAATTGGTTGATGAAACATTAATTAAAATAAAGATACAATTAATAAAAAACGAAATTTACTTTAAAGGCTATGTGCTTTCTGAAGTAGCTTTCAGAGGGGTCATGTCCGTAACGAAGAACTGTCACGTCCGTAACATTGTTTTTTCCCTCATAAATGCGAACTCAAATTAAATAAAAATAATATTTTATGTTCTGTGGAGGCCGACCCTCATCCGGTGGGTAGTATTACTTTTGTTTTGCGCAGTGTAGTTCATAGAATTACTAAAACATATTTTGCCACCTAAAAGTTAAAGATTTTTTGTGTCATGTCTTGTGTATTTCCCTCATATTAAATATAAAACGCATGTGTAGACTGATATTTTTCTAATGTCTGGAGCTTTATTAAGGGAGTGTGGATATATAAACAGACGTTTCAGTATTAAATGCATTTTCTGAGAATTTATATTTCAAGTTCGGACCTGGCAAACCGAGCGATTAAGACGTTGATGATATTTATTTATGTTGATGATTTTTTTAATGTTAATGCCATTTATTTATGATGCCAACGTATTTATGCGAGACGGGATTCTCAGCTTTGGTCTGCCTTAAGACCAAGTATAGGTACAGACTGTTTGTGGAAAATGATCTAAGACTGAAAACTGTCCCCAATTCGGCCTAACATCACTGCATTATGTAAGCACATCCAGGCACATCCCTCACATTGATTAAACTGGTGATGTGGATGGACAGCTTTAATGAGATGTTGGATATGTGTTGTAGGCCTATTGTGTGTGAGATTGGTTGCATATCTGTTTAAAATCATTATATTCAGCACATTTGTATCATATGTTGACTTTTGATGAGATTTGTATCATATGTTTATGATTCTATTAACAATTGGTGGTGTCCGGAAGATCTATAACGTCTCAGGGGGTACATGCCTGTTAAAAGTTTGGGAACCACTGCTTTAGAGCAGACTTAAGTTTAATCTCTTTTCATAGACGACACTTGTCAGATTATTGCTGAAGTGAAAAAAAGTTTTAAGTGAACTTATAAACGTACAATTCTTTAACTTTTTTTTTGTAATGAAAAATGTATGTAAATATTTTAAATCGTATTTTTGCACATTTTTTTTTTTTCAAAAACACATTTCACTCTAGAACTGTTAGAAAAATCAAAAGCCATAAATCTAAACAAGTTGTCTCAAAAATTTGAGCCTGGCATCTCAAAAAATTAGCTTTCAGTAAGATTTTGTTTGGCTTTTTGGACTATTTTATTCAGTACCATTTAACCTTTTCGAATCATGTCCATGATTATTTTGTGTGTGTTCACATAGCAAGTACCAAAACCTTTACGAAGTTTCTTACCATTCCGATGAAGAAAAAGAAACATTTGTAAAATTTTAGAGCACCAGAGGGTTCATAACGTTTACCTTGCATTGCCCAATGATTAGGCAAATCTCTCCATGAAATAAGCAAACACGGAAGCCATTCTGAAGCATGATACTCACTAGCAGTGCTGCTGGCGTATTTAGCGCTGCTGGAGCGTCCGCGAACAATCGGCTGCCTGATCATGGTGTTCGTAACCTTCCTTAGAAGAGCCTTGTGATCCGGCACTGAAGCTTTCCTCACGGAGCTTCCCGACTCCGTGCTTCGGTTCGAAAATCCCGTCCGGCTCGCGGAAGACTCCGTGTCACTGGTAGTGTTAAAAGAGCTCGTCCTTTTCCTAGGCAAAGCTAAAATGTCCAATCGAGAGAGTTTCTTGCTTTCCTGAGCGCCTCGGATGTTTCCCGAGGGATTGACGTCGGAGTTCTGAGACGTTCGGTCGGTTTCGGTGCCTTCGTTGTCGGAGGCTTCGCCCAAGCGGGAGCGGCGTAGCATCGAAGCTCTCGTGGCTCTCGGAGCGGAGAGGCTATTGGAACGAGCCAGAGCTTGATGCACTGTACCTTTGGATTTGCTCATACCTTCCTTTTGAAGAGGAATAGTGTACTTTTTGTAAGGTAGGGAATTCGATTCCTGGTCGGAAACGACGTCACGTCTTGCGGTGGGACTTTGACGTTCTGGCGCAAAGTCGAGAGAACTAAGATTACGACGGAGCTGAAAACTCTTGCCATCACTGTCCTTTATCCCGGACGATGGATCATCGGAAGTCTTAGGTTCTCTTGAATACTGTCCGGTACCTTTTAAAAGTCCTCTGGGGCCAACAAGCTTCTTAGGAATAGAAGCCAAAGCGTTTTTGCCACTGATTGTACTGGAAGTGTCCGATTCTTCCGAGAATGAGTCCTCCTGATGGGAGCGTCCGTTGTTTTCTTGCTGGCCCAGAAGCTTGGCTTCCAGAGAAGCTAAAACATCCTCAGTGTCTTTGAGGTACGACTGAGTGTCTTGATTGCTTACACCTTTAAAAGCTTCTGTGCCTAAGGGTTGACTAGATATCTGAGGCAATCTGGACAACTGGATGTCATCACTAGCCCTGACTTTAGTATAACTTTCTTGCCTGGCAATAGACACTGAACTGTCCGCACCAAGAGAGTCATCCTTGCTTGGGTGATCAACGTTGGATGGCTTGGTAAGTCTCCCATGCTGTCGCGTTAAAGTAGCGGTGGAGAATTTGGCAGGTGAATCCATATCTTTCGTCTCTTCTTGATTGGGTTGCGTATTTGAAGACTGGTTCCACGTCTTGTAAGTTGTGTCAGGAGCCGTCCTGCTTTGCTCGACCACCGATCCATCATCGGACCTGCTGGCATCACTCAAGCTGTCTGGATCCAGATCATCTTGGACTCTTAGTTTCTGTGGATCCCACTGTTGCCTCTGAACTTGCGAACTCTTCTCCAAACCGGACAGGTACGAGTCAGGTGGGATGCGTATTGCGGGCAGTGGCTTCTCGATCTTCTCCTTCAAAGGAACCGGAGGCAGAACTCGTCTTGATCTGCTGCTGTGACCTGTTTCCGAGTAGTTAGCAATTTGGTTAAGCATAACTTGGTGGATGATCCTTTCACCAGCTTAAAGACATAATTAATTGGAAAAATGGAATAAGCTTGCAAATTATGGCTGCACGATATATCGTTTTTAATGTGACTTGTGGATTATTTGCAAAGTTTTACACAGAGTGAAAGAATCATTTGCATGTGTTTTTAAGTCAGGTGTCAAGTACAAGTGGACTCGCGTGCCGTTTTCTGTGCACACACACGCACACACACACAGGGTCCGAAATTAACACCCGCCAAGCGCCAAATGCAGGTAGATTTTCCGTTTGGCGAGTAAATCTCAAAAGGCTATCCGCCCCCCTGGCGGGTGAATGTTCATACCAAAATAGTAATTTAATAAAATGTTTATTACAATTGCATTTTGTAATGTTATAAAATATCTAGCATGATGGCTACGGACATCACGGAGTTGTTGTGTTTGCGGGATGGGAATTGAAAGTGACATGGCGCACCTGAAGAACGAGCAGAGAGAGAGAGAGAGAGAGAGACAGCGAGAGAGAGAGAGAGAGCCCTGGGCGCGCGCCCGCACTCTTTCTCTTCGAAACCAGGCGAAAGTATAAACAAGGCTTCACCGTCTCCTAATCGCTGTCTTGCTCTCTCTCCCTGGCACATATTCATCAAAATAAATCGACACGATGGTAAAGGTCGGAAGATCATAGTTTCATGTGGAGCATTCGGATATTTTTTTTCCTGAATTACCGCTGGGTGTGAACTGTGAATTGTGCTAAAATACCTTATCTTCTCTGAAGCGTTCCGCACATTCAGCTGACATAAACCACACTTTAAATAAACGAAAAAACCTATCCAGTGATTAAATGTTTTCTGTGTTGACACAAATCTTGAGGGATGTCCTAGCTGCCGGGATAATCACACAACGCGTACATATCCCATAATGACACGTCCAATTCGCGAACTAATGACTCACTCCTTTGAACCGATTCATTTTAATGAAGGGTTAAAAACAACTGATATTTCCAGTCCTTCAGTTACTGATCAGTCAGAGTAAATGGAGTAAAAAAATAGGCAGAGTAAAACTAAATATTTTTTTGAAATAATTATAATATATTATTATTGCATACTTTTTATTAAATATACAATTAATACATTTCATTTGTACAGAACTATTTTTATAGGCACCACCACAAAAATATTATTTTAATGTGTGTAAATTGTGTAATATGTGTGTGTAAATAAAAGTAAGAATGGAAAATAATAGACCAGAAATATAATGCCAAAAATGTTTAAATATAGCCTATATAAATTAATGTATATGTGACACAAAAAGGCTGTTTATTATTTTGGCTGGTAAAAAATATGCTTGGCTGGTGGATTTTTTCATCTACCAGTCCCAGTGGCAGGTGAGCCAAAAAGTTAATTTCGGACCCTGCACACACACACAGTACAGAGCTGTGCACACCGAATTCTCTTTCTTTTGAGCTTTAACGGACACGTGCACGCAAAGTGAAGTCAAAAGGCCCGTCTTGACGAGTATCCTCGTAAACATAGTCGGTTATACATGTTGTAAACAATTGAGAAAGAAAACGATGCGTCTCATTTATATTAGATCCATGCATTTGTCTTAAAGGGACAGCAGCCTAATGTACCCGCCGCTGTTTGTGTCACCAATGGTGAGCAAACAACAAAAGAGAGAGAAAATCACTTCAGTAGCTTTAACAAAGATAAATTGTATTAATTTATTAATTATATAAGTTAGTTAGCTTTCATTTATGCAGTTAAGACTGTTATTTTACATTTGATTATTCAATTTCTGTACCTGAGTACTGTTAGATTTACCTGAAAAACAAAGCACTGCTTCTTTCAATTCTTCTATTGTATTTATCTATGCTTGTAATTTGTTTATTTTCCATGCAGATGCACCGCCCTACAAAATTACCCTAATCATCCTAGAATGATCAATTATTTTCAATTAGAGCTATTCAAATCATCTGGGAAAATTGTTTTTACATCGCAATATATATGGCCGAAAAACAAAATATTGCAATGCAAGTTTTTTTTCTAATATCGCGCAGCCCTATAGAAAATACAAAAGCGAAGAAAGCAAGAGAAATGTCCATACCTCCGGTAGAAAGATCCGCCTGTGTTGGGATATCAGGACCCGAGTCTGAATAGGTGTCGGCCAGACTGGCCCAGCGGGAAACCCAGCGCGTGCCTCCAGGTGTCGACGTCATCGACTGCATCTGTAGAGGAAACCAGCTAATTAGACAAAAAACTTCTATTATATCACGTTGCTTTAAAGTGGAAACACTTTTTTTTTTTAAGTTGAGATATTTTCACTTTATCTGTAATAAGTTTGTTGCACATTTCACATTTGACTTAAATATAAAATAACTCTAGTAGATCTGCCCTGAACTGCTTAAACATTTTCACAATATTTAATTACAACATTTGCTCTATTAAAACCCTTACACTATTAACATTGTCTAGTAAATATTTATTATCTTATTTTTCTTTTTCTTTATACATTCTACATTTAATTGAAGAATTTATTTTTAATTACATTTTTTATTTCTTACCTTTCTCTCTCTTTTTTTTAAACTTATTTTAAGTAAAACACTTTGAATTACCACGGTGTATGAAATGTGCTATATAAATAAACTTGACTTGCATATCATATACTTTTAGGTGACATTTGACTTGCATTAAATAATCCTTCTAGATCTGTCCCAAATTAAGAATAAACTTTGTAAATATTTCAATTAATATTGTGCAAATAGTTAAAACTAACTTTCATAGCGTTCACTAGTTAAAAAAAAGCTAAAAAAACTTTATTTTATTTATATTATTACTTTACAAAAAAAAAAAAGATACATTAGAATAAAGAATATACATAATTAAACTTATTCAAGTTCCTTTAATTTAAATAAAACCTACTACAATTATGCTGGCATACTAAATATATCGATTCTGGTACTCAAACATGTCAAAATATACCAAATGAAAATATCTCAACCATATAAAGATCCAAATCACCCATTCATAATCATCCGAAAGCAGAAAAAAACAGCTTTGAGAAGATGCCCAAGAAAGATCCTAATAAAACCACAGTGGAAAATAAGTAGATTGCAGTGATTGACAGATATATCTACTGACGCCCATGATCCGGAGTGAGCATGCTAACGTTTATAGTCAGGTGAGAGTTTACCTGTACAGGACCCTTGTCTGGGTCACTATGGTCTTTCGGATATTGGCCCAGTTTTAGGCCTAAGCTATTCTCCCTGAGTAGAAGACTATCGTGACCCTCAGTGTCACCAACTATAGGCTTAAATGTTGTTGCTGCTGCTGAGGTTTGGCTGTTGTTGCCAACACCAAACACCTGTTAATGATAAAGCATGCATGAATTATGAAGGCTTTTATAAGCCTGTTCAGGATAGCCTGTTTTATAAGCATCTGACCGAACCTCTTCAACTCTTGACTGGGTGAATTATTCAGGAAGGCACTTGAAATGTGATAATATACCAGGGAAGTGGCAGAAATAACCTGAATAACAGAACTGAAACAATGGCTTCTAATTACAGATTATGTTTGGGGGTTTTTGAAGCTATTTAGATGTAGGGGTGGGCGATATGAACAAAATCTTATTTTATTCACGATAAACTATATAGTTATTATATTTAATAGGCAAGGCAAGTTTATTTATATAGCACATTTCATAAACTATGGCAATTCAAAGTGCTTTACACAGAAATGAATTAAAATAATCACAAGATAAAAGCAAGGAAAATTAAGGAATTAAAAGAGACATATGATGCAGTTATAAAATGAATTAAAAGAGTAAAAAGATGATACATGGATAATCTTCTTATCTGGCAAAACAAAGGTTTATCATATTTTTGTAAAAGTTTTAGAAATGATCGTTCTTTCTAAATGTGATGTAAACATACTGTCCCATGACTAAACAAACACAGACGTGTCTAAATAAGTACATTTGTCCTTTTTCTTTTATGAAATACCAGTAAATACCACTTTATTTCTGTGTGACTAATGTGCAATCTTGACATAACTAAATGTATTATGGTCAATGTATCACTTATTAGAGTAAAACATCGATGCTTGGCAGGGTTCGTACAGATACTGTAAAATGAAATTCCAGGGGCCTGATGTATAAACGTTGCGTACGCACAAAATGGGCATAGAAATATGCGTACGCATTTTTCCACGCACATATCGGGATTTATAAAAAATAAACTTGGCGTAAATAAGTGCGCACCGTAAGGATGCTCTTGACCGTGCGTACGCACTCTTTTAGAAGAGTATGTGTTTGGCGACACTGATGGTGAGCTCAAGTTAAATGTCTTTTTGGTCACTTTTAGACAGAAAATCTAAAGAAAATTATACAGAAAGATAATACAAATATAATTTCACAAACCAAGCCTATCACATGAAGCAAACATCCGTCCCTTCTTAAATGTCCGCGCAGGCGAGCGCGTTTGGCTGTTTAGTGAAACTGACGCATATCATAATGCATCTAAAACCGTAAATCTTCATTATAAGTCCTAATCATAAATACAGTTCATGTTCACAATAACAGTTTAAATAAATAAAACAATGATTTAAACTTTGTTTTACTTCTGTTGTAAAGATTTAGATTAAATATGCCATTCTGATTAATGTAGTTAAACACTTAAATTACATGAAATCATTACTGAGAAGTTATAACATTTTTTATATTCAATAAATAGAAATAGTTGTTGTGGATGCAATGCTTTCGAACACTTTTCATCTTGCATGGTGTGTTTTAATGTTTTAACTAAAGAGATAATTGCTTATGATAATAGCAGATTGTCTGAGAAAATAGTTTCGAGCAAATGATGCACAACAAGGTCTGTTTCCATTAAAAACATAAATCAATTAAAAATACTCTTTGGCCAGTGGAAAAGATTAAGAAAAACTTTCTCCGAAATGTATTCTATACTATTTGATTTATTTATTCAAAAACAAGGCAAGGATAGGCTACTAGTTTTTATTAATGTAACTAACGTGACAGCACAGCCGCATTTCATATTTTCCTAATGTCTTGTACCGTTAAACATGTTATCACGTGGATGAATAATCATATGCAAATGATATGCAGATGAGGATATGCATAGTAAAACTAGGCGTTGTAAGCTCCATATATGGTTGTTTCGGGGAGGAGACACATGTGCGCACAATCTTCCGCTAAATGGGATTTATAAAGTGAATTCTGCGCAGGTTCTGGCGTACGCACGGTTTCATAAGTCTGAATATTTTTTTGCGTACGCCATTTTTACCTTTGTGGCGCACGTACACTTTTAGTAAGGATCCTACGCACAGTTTTATAAATGAGGCCCCAGGACTTTAGGCACTACTTTTTCGGCTATCAAGGACTACAATCAGGGATCTCACTTATAAAGCTTTTTTAGAATTTGAAAGATAATAAAGATATTGTTTAATAGATTCATAAAAATAAATCAATTTAAAAAAATGGTACGAATAAAGTGCAGCACATGCAATGACTTTGACTATACTATAGCCCTATTCGGGCGGGATTCATTTTTACAAGGGTAGATGGAGTAATAATGTAATTTTACCTCAGGGCGTCTGTAATATTACTGGCTAATTCGCACGAGATTAGAGATCTCAGTAAAACTAGCAGAAACTAGCTCGATTTGCGCATCGTCGCCGCCACTCCTGTCGTCATGTGCGTATTACGTTGCTTCCGATATCACGTGCGCAAACACACAACCTATATTTATATGTATATAAAACAGTTATGTCCGGTCAAACGATGTATTTAACTTCAGATTGGATTGTGTTGGTAATGGGCACTTACCTAACGCTAAAAGATGTTTCGTGCCTCTAACCAGTGCTTTCTATCTTCTGATCTGAATGGTGTTTGGAAAACACGAGTTTTGCCACAGATTTGTCCCAGCGTCTTGAACGCAACTGAATGCTTTTTCAAGCATCTCCATACTTGAAAAACCGCGGGAAACTACTTTTAAACACGAAATATGTCGTACATATTTACAGCGGGTCATTTCGCACGAGATTAGTATTATCTGAGGTGGTTTTTCCGGACCTTTTTACTGAAGGTAAAAGTCGCCGTAATCTTTACCGACATTGTCCGTGATGATCACGGAGATGCACAAGATATCGCTTTTCTTATTCAAACTGATTTTTCCCCCCATTAATATATGATTGACCTGAAGAATGAAAGCTGTATTGGATATTTATATTAGCAATATCACGCTCATAGCCATGAGAAATTGCTCTTTATCTATATAAGACAAGCTGCAACTTTAATTTTGTGTGAAAAGGTTGTTTTATCGATAAAATTAAACATGACTTTCACATATATCGTCTTTCAATAATTCAAGCACTTTTCAAGTACCTTTTCATAAATATGGCTGTTTTCAAGGGTTTTCCAAGACTTAAATTTGACCTTTTTTTTTTTAAGCACTTAAGCACCTTGTACGAACCCTGGCTTGGGTTTTAAATCTTTAGGTTAACCACAAAAATACCAACAAACTGGTGCTTTTATCATGTTCGTTTTTGCGACCTCGCTAGTTTCCAGTGATTTCTTTCCGATTAGTTTCCTGATAAAACTCCCATTTGTCAGTGATGGTTTGTGTGACGTTGTGTCAGAGAGGCGTGTGACAGGCTGGTTTTTAGTGAGGCAAATAACTAGTAGTGTATTGTTGTGCTATGTGGAAATATTTACATACCGCGTTATAAATGATACAGCGAACTCTCTAATGATAAGACACTTCATCAACATGATATATGGTGCTCTACTCAAATATGATGTCAAACTGAAGTGACGGGGTTGTACCTGATCGATCAAACTCCGTGCCTCCACGACCTCTTTATCTGGATCCTCAATAGTGTAGGTCCCCGCATCACTTAAACTATCCTCCTCTTCATGCTGGGAAGTAACGTTGACTTCCATGTGCGCAGAGGGAGATCCGCTAGTTTGGGTAATGGTGGGATTTTGTGAATGAGACGTGGCAGGAAAACTCTGAGAAGAGCCAGAGTTTGTCGTAGTTGTACAAGATGATGAGGTTTTATGGTCCAACGTGGAGGCCGGATTAGGTTTCGACACCCTAAGCAACTCGGCTGCGAAGTCCTGCGAGAGTTTGGATCTCCGGCTGATGCTGCCGAAGGGTTTTGACGTCGTGCTCATGCGCATTTCACTTTTCTCTCGTCTGAGAGATTCGGCTCGCTTAGTATCATCAGAGCCTTTAAGTGGAATCGTGAACTGCTGTGTGGCTGGGTTATGTGCGGATGATGAGGCTGTTCGCTCTCCAGCCTGGCCTGCAACTTTTCGTTTGTCTAGCTTGCTTTTTAAAGCAGTCTGGAAGTCAGGAGAAGACATGTTATTGGTGAACGACTGCGAGCGTTTTTTCCGTTGACCGTCGTCAACGAACTCGACCATAAAAGCTTGTTGGGGATCCGGTTTGCCTTGGCTCTTTGAATCTGGTGTGTTGTTAGTTGGGTAATCTTTTCCTTCCAGTTGTGGTACGATCTTTTGAACCATTTGCGGTTCTTCTGGTTCCTCCAAATCATCATCTTCATGATGGTGTGCATCTGGAAACAACACAACAGGTCAATATTTAGAAAGAGAATAGCAGGCAAAAACAAATCTGGTACTAGAGGTCGTCCGATTAATCTGGCCTATTTTTGGCATTTTTTTATTTAATTTGTGCTGCAGATTCAGATTATTTTATTTAATGCCATGTCAGCATTCAAAGCTATTTTCATGGCAAAAATTCAATTACAAAAATACAAATATCATTTAAATACAATAAAAACAAATCCAAAAACAGCAAGTCGTATTATAAAAAATTCTTTAAATTAACAGATAAAAAAAAATCCAAACCAGTTTCTGGCATAATCTTATTAAATATGTCCTTAAGGAAGTAACTTCATAAAAGAGCATTCTGCTTGTATTAAGTCCAGGATAATCCAATAAAATATGTTTGACCGATAAGGGAATCTTAAAAAACATGCATAAAGTTGGGTCTTCACTTTTAAGTAAAAAAACATGGGTCAAACTCGTGTGACCCATACGACATCTGGTGTAGACCACTTGATCAAGTCTAGTTTTAAGAGTGATAAAAAGTCTGTTTGTAATTTCCAGATGAGTTTCGTACAACTTATTATTCTTGCACATATTCCACTCTTCTTGCCACCTATTTCAATATGTATCGATTAATAATCAGTCTGATATCTGAGGGAGGAATTTGACATTAAAATTTGTGCTGCAAATTAGGCCGATTAATAGGCAGATGCCCATTATGCTATGCTATGCTAATATACATATGCTAAGCACCCTCAAACGCAAGCAAGGGATCGTCAATCAAAATTATTTTCAACTATAGGCTGTTTTTAACGTGTTTTTGCAGCAGTGAGCCAAATCACAGACATAGTTGTTGATTCGAACGTAACGGCCAATCAGAAGTGTTTAAGTAGTTAGTTAGAGTTTTTATTCAGTGTTGCTGAGTTATACAGGCTTGCCAAACCTCCCATTAACAAACAAAGCGTAGACACGATGTAAGATTTATTGTGCATTGTTGGCAGCTTCTTACTTTATTTATAAAGGACGATTTAAAACAAAAATACCATATGAGAAAAACTCATATTGGTCGACCTCTATCTGGTACAACGATACCTAGAACTAAACATGCGTCATCATTAGCTGCGTTTACATGGACACTTATAATCGGATTGACGGCGAAAATCGGACTAAAAAACCTTCATGTAAACACCTTAATCGATCCGATTGAGCTCGATCCGATTGAAATTTCGATCGGATTGAAAGGGGTGGTTTACTCCTTTTGTAATCCGATCGAGAGAACATGTAAACACTTGATCGGATTGAAAACCGAAACTTAAAGGACTGCGCATGTGCAATGACGTTGAAATAGCGTAATGACGTATGACGCGTGGAACAAGCTGTTCTTCCTGTTGAATAAAGTGAATATAAATGAGTGTTCCGTCATTAAAAAATCCTCATTTCACTCAGCGTCTGTGAAGTGGAGCAGGACAACGTCCCACCAGTGCTTGTTTCAGATTATCATCCATGGACGACAAGTTTTGGGCACGTGGTTTTACTGCGTGATCAATAGCAGCACGGCAAAACGGTTCATGCTCATCGTCTCCAAATCATGACCAGAGACGGATAAATATTAAGTCTGCTGTTTAAAAAAAATAAAGAACCAATAAAGGAGAATAGTTATGCGCGAACAGCGGCATATTCGTGCAGTGTGCGCATGCCAAAAAATCAATTCCGATTTGAATCTTGTGACATATAAACGCATACATCAACCCGATTACTTTATTTATAGTTCATGTAAACACCGTGTTCGGATTCATCAATCGTATTGATTTCATTCCGATTGTGTCCATGTAAACGTAGCTCCGTTTTCACAGTCCACACTACAACATAAAAATTATATTTTGAAATGTATCTGATTGGAAGAGCATCTTCAAAAAGCGTTTTTCACTGTCCAAAATGCGGTCTCAGTGTTAATGGAAGGCCAAAACATTCAACCAAAAAAAAGAGGTGTTTTTGAATTTATCCAGATTATTTTATCCTGTGTGTGTCTGTGTCTGTATATATATACACACACACTTTGCTTCAGTGTTCTATTATTATAAAAGTATGTTTCTAGAATATAATATATAAGAATTACTTTCTGAAATTTTTTTGGACACATCTACGAAAAAACACCAGTTTTTCACTGAAAAGCGCATATAATAATGTTGTTATAAATGACTACAACTTGCTTAGGGATGGTTACAAATTTTAGTTTGGAATAACCAAATATAACTTTCTAAAGGTAAAAAAATCCAAACTTCAGGAGGTTCTGTTTGAGTTGGGTATAAGAAAAAAAATTAAAAATTTAACTAAAATAAAAAACACCAAAAAAAATTACTGCCGTTATTCTTAAATCTGGTAAATTCATTCATTCCCAGACAAAATAAATGTAAAATTGGGAATTTAAATGAGCTAGATTGAAACGTCAAGTTCTCCTGTTTAAAATGATATATGGCACTTGATGCGGACTGCTATAATGGGTTAGAAAAACAAAAAGAAGTACAGGCGAGTCAGGCGCCCCAAAAATGTTCTAGGTATTTAAAGGTTATTAATCTTTCCACCTGTACAAAAATGATTCATTAGTCGTTTACCCTTAAAGCTCTTGTTCGAGAGCTCTGTGGACCCAGACGGCTCATCGAGACTCCTCAACATAGTGGCGTCGCTTTGCACCAACCAATCAGCAACCTTGTTCTCCGCCGACATCACTTGTGTAAGTCTGGCTATCGACTCTTTGGTGGGAATCCTGCGCTGGCGGACCGAGAGCTTCGTGACTTGGTCCTTGATCTTGATCTTTCCAGGGGTTTGGTCATCAAACTCAATGGTGAAGGAGGCATGGCCCTGGACCACTGGGGGAGTGCACGGGGGTTTGTGGTCCGTGTCTTTTGTGGGGATCTCTTGGACTTCCAGGGATGAAGTTTTGGGCTTTGGATGGATCTCCTTTGTGGGAATCTCAAAGTAGCTCGGCTCCTTGCGGAAAGCGTAAACGGACTTTCCCTGGCCATCGAGAAACTCATCTGGTGATGCACTGACCTCACATCCGGTACCATCCTTGTGGTTTTCTGTGAAAACACATCAGCGATAATGATAGTGACACATGACATGTATCAGCCAAACAGATATGGTGGCCGATATGTTCATTTTTAATATTATCGTTATCTGCCTGATAAGAAAATTTGGCAGATTTATTAAAACTGATAAACAATAATGGAGTATTTCCTTAAGCTGAGACACTTCAATAGCTTGAAATAGGATTGAAATCACGTCAAAAAAGGAAAATACATTTCAGTGCAACATGTGCAGCGCAAGTCTGTCATATCAGCTACATAAAATTATAATGAGAATGTTATAATTGTGTGTTTGGGACACGGGTTTCAATTGTGAGGCTTTTGTTTTTGCAATCAGGCTCTCAAAAAATATATTAATTTGAATTTAGATTCATCGGCCAATATATCGGTTATTGGCTTTCAAATATAAATAATTATCGGTTATCGGCCAGATTTTTCATATTGGTGCATTCCTAGTCAATGATTGTTAATATAAATTAATAGTGATGGGAGAAACTGATTATTTTGACAGTGAGTGGGAATCAATTGATTAACAAAATGAATCACTTTTTGAAGCGTTTACACAACACCGTTTTCAACTAAATACATAAAACTTATGAGTTTTGGCCGATCATTTACACCACCTATTCTTAACCATAGGGCCGCGGCCCAAGCGCCACCTGGAGGGCCGCAAAAAACTTTACGTTTTTCACCTTTGGGCCGCGGGACCAAACTAGTTATCAATTGAAGACACCAGAATGACCAGTTATCCATGAGACAGTTATGGCCGCTTCACACCGCAAGCGTCAGCGGCACGTGAGCAGCGCGTATTTTTTTCGGCTTGCATGTTAATCAATGAGTGCATTCACACTGCGAGCAGGAGCAGCGCGTGAGCGTCAAGCAGGAGCGTCGCGTGAGCAGCAGTGAAGCGGGGGATTCGGCGCCGAGTCTATTTTTGCTGCGCTGCTCACCATTAAAGTGAAAGCACACTTTTGATGGACAAAATAAATTTGATTTCACACAAAAAGTGCCCAAAATGCACAGAAAAAGCATGTATAGTGAGTTTTAACAAGAACTAGAGTAGGCAAAAAAGGCAAGGAATATAGGCAAATTCAGTTTGGGTGAAAGTATGGTGTATTATAAAAAAACCTAAAGTAAAATAGCCAGAAAAAATTATATAAAAACTTTCTTTTAGTTTATGAAATACACAGACAGCTACATAGGCTAGCACAACCCAAATCAAACCCGAGTGTGCGGTTTTGTGTGTGTGTGTGTGTGTGTGTGTGCTTTATCTGCGGAGTTTGCATTCTTGTAAACCTATTGAAAATATGCTATGACTGAAACGACAAGATTGGAGCTGTTTTCTTGGTTGTTTTGTTGTTTACTGACATTTATATGGTTTACCAACTTCTAAAATCAAATGTATAGTTGTCTTTGTAAATAATTGTTTGCTTATATGTAGCTTTGGAGCCGCTACTGTGACACTGTACAAACGCTTCCAGTGTGAATGTCTGCAGCCGCGGTGACGATGTAGTTACGCTGACGCACTGCTCAAGCGCCGCTCACGCTTGTGGTGTGAAACAGCCGTTACAATGCACCATCCCACCACTAGTGGCAGTAATGCCAACACTGGAGGCTACTCTGAGAGTGAGCCTTTCCCCCATTCCACCCAGGCTGGATCTGATAATATCTGTGAAGCAGGCCCAAGTGTCTCATTAAGAGGGGAACATAAATAGGGAGTTGTAGCTTGTTCAAATCGGACTGTTGTGATTGTTATTGTTCATTTATAACAGATATGAAGAGCAACTTCAGGTTCTACCATGCAAAAATGTAGACTGCTGAAACAATTATCAAATTATTTTGCAGATTATAAAGCTATATTTTTTCATTTGCACTTTATTTAAATTTTAATTTACAACTTATTTATTTTGAAAAATATTATTATGAATTTATTTATTTTAGCAACAGATTTTATTGTTTTTATTTTTATTTATATACATTTTCACGGGCAGTGACATTCACAGGCAGTGATTCAAGTGATTCAGCAAATTCTCTTTTGTCTTGTCGCGCATGAATGGTTCAAAAGCATTCGCACGAATAAGAGCGGGATCATGTAACACTAGCCAAAGGATGACAAAAATAACAGATGCTGCGTTGATTGCGTTAATAGCCCTATTTGTTTATTTCATATAAAATCGCAGCATTTTGCGTCATATAATCGCATTGGCTTGACATCGCGGTACGATTAATCGTGCAGCACTAGTTAGGCTAATATGCCTGACTTGAGCCTTTAAATTTGTTCTTGATGCAGATTGATTTGTTCCATGAATTGTTGTGCGTTTTGCATCTTGTTGTAGCCTATGTGCAGGTTTACATACACAATAACCTGTTAAACTGCAAGTGGATTTCATTTAGTTATTGAATACAAATCAAACCAATGGTGAGATCAATAAACCAATACAGTGCTAATATTTGAATGGGCCCTGGGCCACTTTGTACTGTAAAATTTGGGCCCCGACATCAAAAAGGTTAAGAACCCCTGATTTACACAACAGCATTTTAGGGGACGGAAAAAGCAAACTTTTGCAAGCGATACCGTTATCGTTTCCGTGTAATCTTCAAAAACGACGCATTTTTTTCTTTACAAAGTGTCATTGCATCTACCAGCAGAATACAGCGTTTCGAGAATTTCATTTCGACAACGCAAGGTATAAAGTTTTCCAATTTTAGCACATCGTTGTGATGTAAACGTACCCTAAAAAACATGTGTAACGTGTCTGTGTAACGTGGTCTTTTATATATTTGTAGGGCTTGTTTTTTGCACTTCATGGAGGGCTTGGTTAATCTACTTAGTTACTTTTTTCATTTACTATACATTATATGGGTTAACTGAGATCCTAGCAGCAAACCATTGAAATTATAAAAATGTTTTGAAACTGTTATAAGCCTCATTTACCGAAATCATGTGATTTTGTTAGTTTGATACGCTCTCCAGACTACTGGTTTATAACAAAAGATTTTAAGCTTTACAGAAGCATTAATTTCCAAAGCATCCTTCACTACACACTAACTGCACAGACAGATTAGGATGTGTGCCAAACAGAAGAGCTAATTCACTTACATTACTTAAATCACTCCTGCTGTGAGGTTAACCTAGTGACGTCAAGTATTTTAGGTCTGTCTCACACACTGTCCTAACCAGGTGTAACATGTGTAAACTTCATTTTCTGTCCAAATTGCAGCATGAAGCAACAATATAATTTATGTTTTCTATACAGCTCTGAGTAGAGGGATTTTAAACCAAATTTCACTTTAAAACAGAACAAAAAAAAACAAAAAAAAAATATTTTTAAGTCTATATTCAAATAAATGTATAAAACAAACTTATGTAACAAATTAATTTAAAAATTAATTAACTATACATGACATTATTTTAGAAATATCTACATTTAAATAAATCTATAAAACAAATTTAGGTAAAATATAAAAAAAAAAAAACAATAAATAAATAGGTGGGTTATTCATCATAATAAATCTAATTTTTAAACCATGAGATAAATCTCAAATCTGACTGTGTTGCTGCTTGTTAGGATAAAAACTCAGATTAATATGGATTTAATGATTATCACATCGTGGCTGGTTAGGACACTGTTAAACACAGGCATGAAATGCCCAAGAAAATAAACTGGACATCAATGTCTGAAGAGTGTAGAAAAATATTAAATATATTAAACATGCTGTCCGCTAATGCTAAAACACTAAACTAAAATCCAAACCAACTGCAATGTAACAAATGTTTCTATGGTCACCCTTTAATCTCTGAAGAAAACTTTGAGAAGTGCTTAAGACTGGAGGGAAAATACAATGACCTTCTCATTGGACTAAGACTGGCTGCTAATCCATCACGAGCTTGAACCGGCGCGCCTGACGGGTTTTAAAGCTCATGCCAGCGTAGAGTTTAGTGCCGAATTCCTCAGGCTCGAGATCAGCGAACAAAAGGATTTGATCTGTTCTCAATTCACACTGCAACTGCATTCCTGTCCACACTTCTCACACACACACACACTGGCAAGAAGCTCACGTCATGATTCACTCGATTAAATAATTTGGCGATAGTGAAATTGACATCTCAAAACCGCTATGATATTAAGTCCCTGTGTAAATGTGTCTGTGGGATTGGGTGTGATGATCACGAGTCTCAGTTCCAGACCTGCATGATGTTCATGAGCGCTCGGGTCACAACGCTCACCCTTCTCTTCATCATCTTCACCCCACCAGGACGGCTGGCCGTAGAGAGGCGTGGGTCTCGACACGGGCGGATCTGACAATCAAACAAGGGAAGAGGAAGAGTTTGAGGAAACCACTGACAACTTCTGCCATTAATGCCAGAAGACACTTTACATTAATACAGTGGAACTGTATTCACTCCTGCATTAATACAGTGGAACTGGTTACATTGTTTGTTTCAAAAAACAAAACAACAATAAAAATAATTAATATATTCTAAAAAAATAATTTAATACTAAACAAATAAATACATAGCTGACATTACCTATTTTAGAAATAAAGAAAAATACAAAAAAAACTACATAAATACATGTAAGAAATCATTTAAAAAAAATATAAAAATAGTGAAAGTACAATAAAAATCTATTTAATACTAAAGTAAATCCATAGGTGGCTACCTATTTTAGAAATAATACAAAACAAAATAATATAATACTAAATAAATGAAAAATCATATGATAAATAAATTGGTGAAATGACATTTTTTAAAAGCAGAAAGAATAAAAAACATTTAAATAAATGTATAAATTATAAAATGTATATAAAGAATAAATTAATTTAAAAAAATAAACTATAAAAAAAATCACAGAAACAATAAATAAATGACTACTTATTTTAGAAATAAAAAAATAATTTTAAAAAGACTATTTAAATATGTATTAAATATATAAATGTAGGTTAAAAAAATTTATTTACAAAATGTAAAGAATTTAAACACAAACCTACATAAATTAAATAAATTGGTGGCATGACATTTCGGAAAAACAGAAAGAATAAAATTTTTAAAAAAATAAAAGTAAACAATTAATGATTAAAAGAATAAATTAATTTAAAAAATAATCTTTAGAAATCATACGTAAATAGGTGACTACTTATTTTAGAAATAAATAAATAATTTATCTATTTTTAAATATTTATAAAATGTATACATTTAGGTCAAAGAAACATGCAAAACCTAAAAAAAAGTGAACAAAAAAAAAGAAAAGAAAGAAAGAAAGAACCAAACTTGTTTTTAAACTCGACTCAGGTCAGTGCCAGAAAACACAACAGCTTAATTGCAAACCAAATGTAAAGGTTGGGAACGTTCATGCACACACTCTGCATGTCTGGCCTGAAGCCTTCAGTGCACAACAGTCATTCAGCCAATAGTTCTGGCACAACAGAACATTCTCGACTCCACCCGACGACTGCATCTGTAATCAAAGCCATCTTAAGCGTCAGCTGCTGGGTTACACTGTCTGTCAGAGATAACCAGTCACGCTGGTTAAAGCATGTCGGATCATGGACACTGTTGATGTTCAATAGCTTCGCCCTGATGGAACAGCAGGAACCACGTCCTTCAGGGAGAAGCCGAAAATGCAGATCTAGCTTATTTGGAAAGTTGTGGTGCCACGTCACAGATGTTGACCCACTTTAGTTAATCGGGTTCGGGTGGCGATACTATGTTGCACCCTTGTGTTATTCAGCAACACCCAACAAAGAGCTTCTTTATTGGCATCGATGGTTCCATGAAGAACTTTTAACATCCATGGAACATTTCCATTGCACAAAAGGGTCGGTTACACTTTATTTTAAGGTTTCATTGTTATAGTGTGATTATATATTTAAGTACTGAGTAATATTAACAACTACATGTACTTACTATAGGGTTAGGGTAGGATTAGGGTTTGGTTGAGGGTTAGTTGCATGTAATTATGCATAATTTACTGTTATTACTATGTAACATATGCAACAAGGACACTGTAAAATAAAGTGTTAAAGGTTCTTTATACTGGAAAAAGGTTCTTTAGGTTTTTTAAATGTGCTTCACACTATGAAAAAAATTGTTCTTTTAAGAACTGATCATGAAAGGTTCTTTGGGAACTAAAAACGGTTCTTCTATGGCATCGCTGCGAAAAAAACTATTTTTAAAGGGACAGTACAGCCAACAAATAAAATTGTGTCATCATTTGTTCCAAACCTTTGTTAATTTCTTTCTTCTGCTGAACACAAAAGAAGATATTTGAAGAATGTTGGTAACCAAACAGGGCTCGACATCAGCTTTTTTGCTCTCCAGCCACTGTGGCTAGTGTGATTTCCAAAGTTACTAGCCACTTAGCATTTTCACTGGCCACAATTTTGACATTAATACCATGGGGAAAAACTGCCATATAGATATTTTTAATATTATCTCTTAATTTGGCAGCAGGAACTGTATATATTAGGTTGCTGTCACTTTAAGACCTGACGCACGGATATATTACACATGCATTTTCTTTCTCGACTGTTTATGTTCACCTAAAACATAACTGACTGTATTTACGTGAATACTCGCCACGACTGGTATTTTTACATTATTTTGTGTGTATTTGACTTGTGCAGCGAAAAAATAACTATTCAGTGCTGAGAGTCAGCTTTATGTGCCACGCTTTGGGTGTGAGCACACAATCTGCGGGAATGAGTAAAATGATGCGCAATAAGGCGAAATTCAAGCCCTGTAACAGCAACAATAATCATCTGGAGCTAATGAAACGAGTGAGTGAGGAGAGGCGGGGTTGTGTCTCTTGTTGTCGGAGAGATATGAGAGAGAGAGAGAGTATTGGAAGCGTTTCAGATATTTCAGTATCGATATGTATCGAAAAATCTATATTTTTGACAACACTACATTGCACTTGGTTTATTTCTGATGCCTTTTTAAAAGACTACAACTACATATATACAAGACTACAAATGTATATATTACATATAAAATTCAACCCGCTAAAGTGGCTAGTAGGAGTGACTGTTACAATCTACAGCTGAAATACACGATTAAAAAACAAATTGTATTTTGAAGACAATATCTTTAAAAATTGGATGGTGTTAATGTTAAGCCCTGGTAACCAAACAGTTTCTGGTCCCCATTGACTTCCATGGCACTTTTTTCTATACTATGGAAGTCAATGGGGACCAGAAATGTATTTATTTTTTAGTTTTTTTCTTCAAAATATCTTTTTGGTCAACAGAAGAAAGAACTTCATGCAGGTTTAACAACTATTTAAAAAAAAAAAATTTTTTTTTTGGGTGAACTATCCCTTTAAGAAGGACCAACCCAAACTGAGTGCAACAATATCTGACTCAAATTAAACTTTTTGTTTGGAACTGAGCTTAGAGCTGCTCATTTTGTGCAGAACTAGGAAAAAAGCAATAAAGCATGATTCAATCCCATGAGTCAGTTGGGCAGGACCAGGTCAGAAAGCACAGGAAGTTCAGGACAGAATCTCGCCCATGAAGTCCTTATGAGAATGAGCTTTTACTGTTGTCAATCTAAACACACATGCGCTTTAATGCATTTTTATAAGAACAACATACCATACACTATTTAATTCCTTATTTTTAGCTGCATTTATCTATTAAACTTTTTTTTGAACCACTTTGACCTAAAATATTGACTTGAGATTTTCAGTAAATATTGCAATAATTTAACCACACATTCGCATGTTCACGGTTCTATGGTGTTAATTTATGGTCACATGACATGCATGTTTAGCAAGCATTTTAAAATGATGTCTCTTCCGTTTTTATTTTCTACATAATTATTTGCTTTTCATCCACTCAGTGAACACAGAAACCGCTTTATTATGCCACGTTGCCCATCTGATCTGCTTTTCGGAAAACTTCACCGCATCTACAAACACAGTGAATGCTTTCAGAGCTCGTTTTCACTGGATGATTCAGGTCTTCAGTTCGCTAGGCCGTGAAACCCCAATTTTCCCATGAGCAACAAATATGTCTCTGTGAGTGTGACGATTTCTCATTTCTCTATATTGATGCTTTAATAGGGAGTGTTGGAGGTTTGATAACATCAATAACTCTCAGTATGTGCACTAGCATTAGTGATGACTGACTTGGCAACATGAAGACTGATGTGTGAAGTACACAAGACTCAGTGACAGCGCGTCTGACGGTAGTTTAACAGTAACGGTACATGTTCAGCCAATGTGAAACAGATTAATCGAGTCCCTGTGTCTGGATTCTTCAAGATAAAGAGAATTTCTTAACATTACACTGATGGGTATTATAAACACGAGTTAATGAAAGGGCATTAAAAGCCTTTTAAATCACACACAGCCCGCAATATTCAAACTAGACTCACTTCCTGAAGGAAACCGTAGTGATTGTAAGGTAAATATGCAAATATCACAATGAGATCATCAAGTTGGTTAGATTCTGAAAGCTGAACATTCCATCAAGTTCCGTTCCGAAAGTAAAAACTCCATTAATTCTATACATAGGGAAAGTGTATCTTTAATGAGAACTTAGAAACCTTTAAAGACAGACTTGCTGTGAGTTACGAGGTTGTTATTCCATTGTGTTCGTGTCTGTTAAAACCGCCAACCCGCATTATTTCGGCTTATTTTTAACTGTGGAATTCCTGGTGAAAACCTACATTACCCATGATGCTGTACAGGATCAGAGAGTCAAAAAAAAAGCAACACGTGCCAAAAGACCTCTTTAGCTTCAAGTGTTTGGGGTATGTATATATACACGTATACAAATCATATATGTGACCCTGGACCACAAAAGCAGTCACATGGGTAAATTTTTTTTAAATTGAAATCAAAGCTGAATAAATAAGCTTTCCATTGATGTATGACTGGTTTTGTGATCCAGGGTCACATATATGATTTGTATATGTATATATATAGGATTTTCAGACTTTAATCTTAAAAAGATGTGGCACGCCTACGACTGAAATTATCTATAAAGCAAAGTTTGAGCAAAAATATAAATAAATTTGAGCAGTTTGCTCTGCAAGCAAAACTGAGCCACAGCTGAAATATAATATTTCTGCACTAAGTCAGGCAAGGTCAGCATGGCATGGAAATACTAGCTAAAAATTAACTTTTTCTAAAAGAAATGGGTGATAAATTCACAAGGCAAATCTTTGAACAAAAAGTTAAAGTCAACATGAAACAACGTTCAATGATCACATTTCCAAATAAAACCGGACATTCTAGTAGGAATTGATTTTATCAATCAGAAATTATTGAATTGTGAAAAGTGGAAGAGAAAGGCATTACACAAGAGTGTATATCTACACAATTTTTCATTATATAGTAATGTCACTGATGAATCATTCACAATAAGATCAGAAACATGAATTTAAAAAGTGAAGATGTATTTCAGAAGTACCTGTGATGTTTTTCCGCTCTGTTTTATCAGATTTAACGCGTAACGAGTCTCTCTGTTTCTCATCTGTCCCGATGTGCTTCTTGGTTTCCGGCGTCTCTTGACCAAACTGAAGCTGGCTGGTGTATTTTTCATGCTGGAATCCAGAAAACATATAAATGACATGAACTAAACTTAAGAAATGCTGTATTTTCAGTGTGTATTTTGCAGTGTGTTGAGAGATGCTCATGTTAATTTATAAATACATTATCAAAATTAGGGCTGTCGCTTTAACTGCATTTTAATAAATCAGCATATCACGTAATTAATTAGATTAAAAATTTTAAACACTTGACAGCCATAATTAAATTCAAAAGTTGTATCTGCAGGGCCCTTTGAAATCAGTTTTATTTTATTTTTCAAATTCGCTTTTTTTTTTAGATTTAAAAAAAAATTAAGTTCTCGATTTAAATGGTTAAATTACATTTTAGTAATTAAAAAGCATGTCTAATTAGTTGGAATCAATGAAAAACTTTCAAATACATTTTTGTTAAATTGTAAGTTTAGTGTCCTATGAAATGTTTTTTTTTTTTTTTGTCGTTTTTTTTTCAGATTCAGTTTCCTGGATTCCATTTTAATAGTTTAATAAATTTTTAATCATCAAAAAGCACGTCTAATTAAATAAATTAATAGAAATCATTTTTTTAATTAATTTAATTAGACATGCTTGTTGATTATTAAAATTTTATTTTTTCTTTCCCCACAAATTCTGTGTTGCGTATTTTCTGGAAATCAAATGAAGGCATTAAAACATTAATTTAATGCATCTTTTAATCATATGAAATTAAACTAATTTTGTCAAACTACGTGCTGCACAACTGAGCTTGTAGAATGATGTAGAAATTAAAACATGGAAGTATTCTTGTAAAAAATGTATTCTTCCTTAAAAATATAAAGTTTTGATAATTTATTATTAATAGTGTTAGTATTATTATTACATTGAGACATGACAAATATATTACTTTTGTACAGTCAAATTTAGAGAAGTTAAACCGTGATCCCGTCCGGGTTTTCTGCATCGCAGGAATCATAAGGCCCTGCATCTGTTCATTTTATTGAATGAACCTGAGGTAATATGAACTAATAATAAACAGTTGTATTTTTATTACATATCGCTACCAACGATTAATAAACACTACCAAATGTATGGCTCATTGTTAGTTAACGCATTAACTGCAGAAAACTTTCATTCACTTCATTCAATGCTACATTTTTCTAGATATCAATCATTTGTTTACAAAAGTATTCATTACTTCAATGAGCTCATCGTTTCTGCCTTAAATTAATACATTTTTAGCTAACTGTGATTTTTTATATGTACATTTCTGAAATACATAACTTAGACAGTTACCTCTGATAACAGATCACTCTTAATTGTAATGTGGACTGTAAATATTGAGTGTTGTGAAAAGCGCTATACAAATAAATGTGAATTGAATTCAGTGTAAATTACTGTGTAAATACATTTGCCACATGAGTGAGTATTGTCAGAAATTACACTGAAAATAAGTCTGAACAGTCGAGTCACCTTTATGTCAATAGCGCTTTATACAGTAATAGAATATTCCTATAAATGTATAAATGTGCAGGAAAACACTCAAATCTACCTTCAGGGCTTCCTCGGGCACTTTGTGTTGGCTTCTCTCCAGGATGTATATGTGTGAATGTGTGAACAGTCAAGAAATAAACAAAGCATCCCATAATGATCAGAGAGAAAGGACACAACAGAGGGACAAAACTCATTCGAATTGCTTGTGGCATCATTTCTATCGAGCTGAGCACAACACTGTCCTGAACAAACCTGTCTCATAAACAAGAAAGCTGCTTTTCTGCAAGATTATTATTTCTCATTTTAGCAAAATCAAAAGCCCTGAGTCAAACCACAACGGACTTGTGTGCCCGTTTTACTCCGGTTTGAGTTTGAGGGAGGATATCATATCCGAAGCGAATGACATCTGATAACTTCAGGGTGATGTACG
>NW_027508986.1:60000-65000 GCF_051911475.1 Siphateles boraxobius
GAAATAAATACCTGGTTTAACGCCTTTATCACTAAAAGTCCACATCCATATAGTCTGACGTGCTTAAATCCAATGCGTTATTTCCTAGTATCGATACAATCGATTGATTACCGATACATGTCGTCCGGAAGGCCAACTTGCAAAGCACAGATCGATGTAGTTGGATCATAGGAATATAAATCGATTCAGTAGACACATCTACTTTACAAATCAATCATGTTAATTTATTAATGTATTCACATTCATTTATCTTGGAGCAGAAACAAAACGCATTCAATGCGAAGAAATGCCTCCAATAACTCATAAAGCAATGATGCAAACCATTCTTATCCATCGGATTGGAAAAGGTTTAAACCCTTTACAAACCGAATGAAATTATCATCGGATTTGGCCCATTGATTCTGATTGACATTGTTGCATGTGACTTATTTCGACTGTGCTAGTAGTGTGATTACAATCGGATTATTAGTGTCATTGAATGAAATGTTACTGTCATTATCATCTCAATGTCGTTCAAATTTTGCTCTCATCCGGTGTCACTGCAGTTAAATAGACACCGGCTCGACATTAAGCCTCGTCATGTGCCTGTCCTTCGGTCATTCACTTGTCTGAGCAAAAAAAAGTTTGCTTATTTTGTGGTGTAGCATTTTTATATCAGCTTTGGCATATTTAAATATGCATATTTGTGATATATCTTTTTTTTTCCTTATATTAGAGGCATTTTTTCCCTAATCTTATTAAATGTATGCTTCATCTTTCATTTCAAATTCTTAACTTTGATCAATAAATTCAAATCGAATATAAGACGCTATTGGGCTGTTACCAATCAAATGAATTCACTCACACCGAAAAATTACAACTGCATTAAATATTATTAAACGATTGTTTTAAATATTTTTTTAACATACAAATAAGAAATATTGGGGAAAAAAAATGATTTGACTTTTAAACATGACCGTCTTAATGAGTGCGTCATTCATTCAAACGGCTGACTCACTCAAGAATGATGCAGTGGTTTTATGAATGAGTCATTATACTACGCCCTAACAGCATGTACTCTTTTTGTGAAGAAAAAGTAGATACTTTTGAGTGTGTAAGCAGAAGAGAAGACAAGCTCTGGGACTTACTATCACGTCATACAATTGCATCTTTAACGGTTGCTCTCTCCCCTCCTGTCACAGTTCACTGGCCTGTCAATCATCTGGTCAAAGATAAAATCCTCCATATTTCGTTTAATTTCCCACCGTATCGTAGAGAAATGCAGAAGCACGATGATCTGCAGTCGTTCATGCGGAGACTCTCCTCATATTAATGCATAATGACGCATTTAAAAGTTAATGGCCGAACGGATCTTAAGAAAAGTCCACATTGTTATTCCAGATGAAAAATAACATTAAATAAATATATTTTTTATCAGGTTAAACTTTGATTAGTCACTCAAACCTTTATCTAAACCTCTCACCGTCAGTCACAAATATCAGGCATGGTTTGTAGTTGTTTTTTTACACTTTTTACTCGTGTTTGTAGTTCTGAACTGAATCTTCCTCCAAAATGCAATGGGTTGTGGGTAATATTAGCTGTTATACTGAGCACGGATCCACACTTCGAAAATCCACCGGAAATAGTAGACTTTTGACTCTTTTCAACATACTACGCTTTGGGACACACTTATTTTAATCTCACATACTATTTAGTTCTGAAACCGAACACAACAGTCAATATTGCGTCTAAAATGTAAGTGACATCAATATTAACGATATCGTATGAAATAAGTCACATTGTAAATCGTGATGATATTCAGGAAGGCAGCACTCTTGATCATGTGATTTACTGTCATACGTTTATAAAAACTCCAAATTTTGAATTTTTCCACAATATGTTAACTGAATTATATTTGTTTCTATTTCTCCTCGAGAGTCTGCGCGAGCCTCAACAGAGCAAGCTTGTTACCGTCAGTACATTATACATTAGCATATATATTATCGTCACTTACACTTTTGGTGATTCCGTAGTTATTTTATTGTTATTAACATTTTAAGCAGGCTAATTCCCTTCAGTAAATCCAGTCGAGCCTAGGGCTGGGTATCGTAAAAAAAATTTCGATACCGGTACCGATACCGATACCTTGACTTCGATAACGGTTCCTGAACGATACTTTTTTCGATACCAATTTTATCAATATAACATTATCTAAAAAAAAAACTTTTATTTTTTCAGTTTGTTGACTTTTTTACACTCATATTTTGAGTCTGTAAAAAAGCACCAATGCTAAAGTTTTCTATGTTTCCTAATCATTTAACAACATGTATTCTTTACTTCAATGAGTTCATTGTTTCTGCCTTAACTTAATGCATTGTTTAACAATGAAACTGAATGAAAATTAATTGAAATGCATTACACACAGTCACCTCTGATAACAGATCACTCTAAATTGTGATTTAGACATGCATTTTCTATAAAGCTCCATTGAAACGATATGTATTGTGAAAAATGCTATAATAAATGTGAATTGAATTAAATATAGACTACAGGGGTGTGGGATAAATGCCTCGCGCTCAGCACACATGAAGCTTACGCAAAGCACTGGCAGAAGTAGCCTAATGATTATGGATGTGTCGGGAAACGATAGCAAGGAGATATTTTAATTGTTTATTAATGAACAAGTGTTTACTAAACGTGTTGGCTGCAAAGATGATTATTGCGAATTTGCGATGCTGACTCGTCATCCCTGCAGTAGTGAACGCGCGCGCGCACCTATATGGATTAGGTAATCAAACTATTTATTTCTAATTGTTTCGTTTAAAAGTAGACATATTTTGAACATATATAGAACTATTTCTCATGTCTGTGAGGCAAGTATCCTATACGCTGAGTTTTGGTTTATATGTGACGCGCTCCAGTTCTTGTAGTCGAAGGCGGATAAACTTTCTACTCTCGAGTGTATTCTGTGCGCTTTTAAGTGCAGATTTACCGTGTTACCGGTCTTGGCAGCAATTATCTTGTCGAAAATATTGCATCGTGTGCTTATGGCATCGAGTCGGGTACATAGGTACACTTTTGATTATTTCCACATATTTTCTATCTATCTGGGTTGGACGCTTACGCTTACACACACACACACACAGACACACTACAGCCTCACGTGCGACGAGGCACGTCTCTGGGCAGCCGCGTAAACTAGTGTTTTTCCGCCACAGCCAATCATGCTGCATGTTTATTGTTTCACTGACGTTGACGAGATTAACCACTTAGGTACCGAAACTTGGTACCGAAAAACAAGACATGTTTCGATACTCGGTAGTATCGAGGCAATTCGGTCGGTACCTAAAAAGTACCGAACTCGGTACCCAGCCCTAGTCGAGCCCTGGTTAATATTACTGAAAATGAATTGTCTTTAAAAATAGTGATTAGATCAAAAATATATGATTTTATTTTTTGCAATTTTTCTTGGTCTGACACTGCAGCTGAGTCTGGTTTCAGCTTTAAAAAAGGGTTAAACCACTGGAGTCACATGGATTATTTAATGGTGTCTTTACTAGCTTTCTGGGTCTTGAAAGTGGTAGTTGCGTAGTCCGTCAATGGAGGGACAAAAAGCTCTCATATTTCATCTTTATTTTTTTTCTGAAGATGAACTTAAGTTTTACGGGTTTGGAACGACATGAGTGTGAGTGATTAATAACAGAATTGTCATTTTTGGATGAACTATCCCTCTAAAGCCGCGGATCAGAAAGATGTGCGTTTAGTCTGACCTGTAGCATCAGTTCACAGTCCTCTCGGCCCACAAAGATCATCTCGCGCGGCAAGCGATGGCGTGTGCCGGAGCTGCTCACCAGGAACCACGACGTCACACTCATCTTCACAACCCCATCCACTTCCTACGGGAGGAAAACGAGTGAAAAAAACTCCGTCATAATCTGAGGATTGAGCTTCAACTACTGAATCACATGACAACACAACAACTGTGACCAGGACTGTTAAAACTTATCATCTGAAACATTTTTGCATTCTAATGTCTACTATATTATACATGCTTTGGTAACACTTAAGGTTCATTAGTTAACGTATTAAGTAACATGAACGACCCATGAGAAAGCCATTTGTTACTGTATTTGTTAATGTTAGTTAATAAAAATTCAGCTGTTCATTGTTAGTTCACAGTGCATTAACTAGGCCTAATCTTAACAAGATTTTAATAAAGTACTAGTAAATGTTGAAATTAACTTTAACAAAGATTAATAAATGCTGTATACGTGCGATTCATTTAGTTCATGTTAACTAACGAACCTTATTGTTAAGAGTTACCCATGCTTTTCTAATGATCTCATGTTTGTAGTGAGATCATATAAAATTGTTTTACTTTTATAGGTTTATCTATCAAGATTTTCATTGAGGAACAAAAGTAGAGCAGGATTTTATCTATTATAAAATGATTGTATTGTGAAATGTTGATATTAAATGTCATATTAAATGTTGACATTAAATGTTGGTAAAGCGGTGGATGAGGTATTTCAAGGTCAATTATTAAATATGAGCAAATATGACCATGTTAATATTCTTGGATCGTGCTGGATATTAAATTAATCAATTTAAACTATAGGCTAATGAATGTGTCAAAGTGAAATTATTCGTGTTACTGGTATCACGGTAAAGTTGTAAAATTATTCAGATAAGCATGTTATTTTAGCTTCTGGTGTGTTTAAAATTAAATTGATCAGGACAAAGTTCAAGTCCAGACCTTTAAAAGAATCTCTGACAGAATCTCTATGTAAAATAATACATTAAATCAGAAACAGACCAAAATCTGTTAGGTGTATAACGTTACAGGTGTTAACAGCTAACGTTACCAGCTCAAACAAACCTGTAAATCAACATTCATTAATATTAAACCCAAGAGTTCACGACCTATAAGCGTTAATCCAAACCTCACAGTCGATGTTCCTCGTTCATGAGCCACAACTACAACATGACAACACAAATAACGCAATTTAAACTGATAAACA
>NW_027508986.1:70000-92500 GCF_051911475.1 Siphateles boraxobius
TGTTCATTGGTCGCTAAAGTACCTGTGCAACACACTGACAAAAAAACACACGCAACAGAACAGGAAAAACACGGGAAATAAAACAGGAAGCGGATTGATGAGATGGAGAATCCCAATGATCTGATTCGACGTTTAAAAGCTCCTTAATATGAAACACTGAAACACACCGAAACACGTCAGGCTCACATAGAAGAAGAAAGAAGGATTAGGAGTTTTTTTGGTGGCACATTTAAATCATAAATTTGTCAGGATGGATTTATTTTTCAAAGCAATTTCTGCAATTTCTTCAATCTTTTGTGACAACATGCCCCAGTAACCATCCTCAATAACAATAATAATGTATTATGACTAAGTAATGGCTATTATGCTGCATTTAAATGGTAAAACAGTTATAAAACTCAAAATAATGTATGCAATGACCAAAATTGAAAGGCAACATGGCAAACAGATATTGTTATCATTCAATTGTATAAAATTGCATCATATAATAAATTAAGAATTATTTCAGTGACGCATTGAAACTTTAAATTTAAAAATTCCTAATTCTCATGAATACATTTTAATTTCAACTCTCTTTTAATTCTCATCACTGTACTGTACTTTATTTTCTTAAAGCAAAAAATAATTGCTTATTTCTCTCTTTTGATTTTAGGATATGAAATATGATCCAGACATTAACTCTTTTGCTATATTGATGGTGGTGGGTTTTAACAAGTTCATTTCTAGTTTAGCGGTTTAATTTTTTTAATAATTTTTTAATAATAATCTTAATAATTAATACAAAAAATAATTTATCTACATTTCTATTATATTGCACATTCAATGCAAATGATCATTTATGCAAGTGAAATTTAGACCAAAAGTAGTTTAAGGGGTCGAGAGAGTCTATACACATTTATACAAGCTTTTTCATTCGTTTCAATTGGTCAATTGGTGTTTTTGAATGGAAATGAAATAATATTTGGCATGATGTTAGTTTTAATCCTTCAATAGGAGACTAAAGATGTGCTGTGCGATCCATTTCTTTGAATGCTATATTAATGGACATTAGTTTGGCAGTGAGTTTGATGTGTTTTAGCGTTCCTCTCCTATCCTCAGAAAAGATGATGAACTCAAAGAGGACAAACATCACAGATCCAGTAAACGTCTCGCTTCACGCTGATCTCAGAGCAGTTTCTGTGAACCTCGTGTGGAACGTCTCGCTAAAGTGTTGAGAATGTGCGCGTTCATGCCGTTCCACTGGCGGAATAGGAGAACTGTGGGAAATGTGGCCTCCTCTCGCTGTCGAACAGCTCCATACTGTCACCTGTGCACAACACAACACAAGATACACCTCAAATAAACACAAGATACACCTCAAATAAACACAAGATACACCTCAAATAAACACAAGATACACCTCAAATAAACACAAGATACACCTCAAATAAACACAACACAAGATACACCTCAAATAAACACAACACAAGATACACCTCAAATAAACACAAGATACACCTCAAATAAACACAAGATACACCTCAAATAAACACAAGATACACCTCAAATAAACACAAGATACACCTCAAATAAACACAAGATACACCTCAAATAAACACAAGATACACCTCAAATAAACACAACACAAGATACACCTCAAATAAACACAACACAAGATACACCTCAAATAAACACAAGATACACCTCAAATAAACACAAGATACACCTCAAATAAACACAAGATACACCTCAAATAAACACAAGATACACCTCAAATAAACACAAGATACACCTCAAATAAACACAACACAAGATACACCTCAAATAAACACAAGATACACCTCAAATAAACACAACACAAGATACACCTCAAATAAACACAAGATACACCTCAAATAAACACAAGATACACCTCAAATAAACACAAGAGACACCTCAAATAAACACAAGAGACACCTCAAATAAACACAAGAGACACCTCAAATAAACACAACACAAGAGACACCTCAAATAAACACAAGAGACACCTCAAACAAACACAACACAAGATACACCTCAAATAAACACAAGATACACCTCAAATAAACACAAGATACACCTCAAATAAACACAAGAGACACCTCAAATAAACACAAGAGACACCTCAAATAAACACAACACAAGATACACCTCAAATAAACACAACACAAGATACACCTCAAATAAACACAAGATACACCTCAAATAAACACAAGAGACACCTCAAATAAACACAAGATACACCTCAAATAAACACAAGATACACCTCAAATAAACACAAGATACACCTCAAATAAACACAACACAAGATACACCTCAAATAAACACAAGAGACACCTCAAATAAACACAAGAGACACCTCAAATAAACACAAGATACACCTCAAATAAACACAAGATACACCTCAAATAAACACAAGATACACCTCAAATAAACACAAGATACACCTCAAATAAACACAAGAGACACCTCAAATAAACACAAGATACACCTCAAATAAACACAAGATACACCTCAAATAAACACAAGATACACCTCAAATAAACACAAGATACACCTCAAATAAACACAACACAAGATACACCTCAAATAAACACAACATACACCTCAAATAAACACAAGATACACCTCAAATAAACACAAGAGACACCTCAAACAAACACAACACAAGATACACCTCAAATAAACACAAGAGACACCTCAAATAAACACAAGAGACACCTCAAATAAACACAAGATACACCTCAAATAAACACAAGATACACCTCAAATAAACACAAGAGACACCTCAAACAAACACAACACAAGATACACCTCAAATAAACACAAGAGACACCTCAAATAAACACAAGAGACACCTCAAATAAACACAAGATACACCTCAAATAAACACAAGATACACCTCAAATAAACACAAGATACACCTCAAACAAACACAACACAAGATACACCTCAAATAAACACAAGATACACCTCAAATAAACACAAGAGACACCTCAAATAAACACAAGATACACCTCAAATAAACACAAGAGACACCTCAAATAAACACAAGATACACCTCAAATAAACACAAGATACACCTCAAATAAACACAAGAGACACCTCAAACAAACACAACACAAGATACACCTCAAATAAACACAAGATACACCTCAAATAAACACAAGATACACCTCAAATAAACACAAGAGCCACCTCAAATAAACACAACACAAGATACACCTCAAATAAACACAACACAAGATACACCTCAAATAAACACAAGATACACCTCAAATAAACACAAGAGACACCTCAAATAAACACAAGATACACCTCAAATAAACACAAGATACACCTCAAATAAACACAAGATACACCTCAAATAAACACAAGATACACCTCAAATAAACACAAGATACACCTCAAATAAACAAGAGACACCTCAAATAAACACAAGATACACCTCAAATAAACACAAGATACACCTCAAATAAACACAAGAGACACCTCAAATAAACACAACACAAGATACACCTCAAATAAACACAACACAAGATACACCTCAAATAAACACAACACACACCTCAAATAAACACAAGATACACCTCAAATAAACACAAGATACACCTCAAATAAACACAAGATACACCTCAAATAAACACAAGAGACACCTCAAATAAACACAAGATACACCTCAAATAAACACAAGATACACCTCAAATAAACACAACACAAGATACACCTCAAATAAACACAAGAGACACTTCAAATAAACACAAGAGACACCTCAAATAAACAAGATACACCTCAAATAAACACAAGAGACACCTCAAATAAACACAAGATACACCTCAAATAAACACAAGATACACCTCAAATAAACACAAGATACACCTCAAATAAACAAGATACACCTCAAATAAACACAACACAAGATACACCTCAAATAAACACAAGAGACACCTCAAATAAACACAACACAAGATACACCTCAAATAAACACAAGAGACACCTCAAATAAACACAACACAAGATACACCTCAAATAAACACAACACAAGATACACCTCAAATAAACACAAGATACACCTCAAATAAACACAACACAAGATACACCTCAAATAAACACAACACAAGATACACCTCAAATAAACAACAGAAGCCCCTCAAATAAACACAACACAAGATACACCTCAAATAAACACAACACAAGATACACCTCAAATAAACACAAGATACACCTCAAATAAACACAACACAAGATACACCTCAAATAAACACAAGAGACACCTCAAATAAACACAACACAAGATACACCTCAAATAAACACAACACAAGATACACCTCAAATAAACACAAGATACACCTCAAATAAACACAAGATACACCTCAAATAAACACAAGATACACCTCAAATAAACACAAGATACACCTCAAATAAACACAACACAAGATACACCTCAAATAAACACAAGATACACCTCAAATAAACACAAGATACACCTCAAATAAACACAAGATACACCTCAAATAAACACAACACAAGATACACCTCAAATAAACACAAGAGACACCTCAAATAAACACAAGAGACACCTCAAATAAACACAAGAGACACCTCAAATAAACACAAGATACACCTCAAATAAACACAAGATACACCTCAAATAAACACAACACAAGATACACCTCAAATAAACACAAGAGACACCTCAAATAAACACAAGATACACCTCAAATAAACACAAGATACACCTCAAATAAACACAAGAGACACCTCAAATAAACACAAGAGACACCTCAAATAAACACAAGATACACCTCAAATAAACACAAGATACACCTCAAATAAACACAAGATACACCTCAAATAAACACAAGATACACCTCAAATAAACACAACACAAGATACACCTCAAATAAACACAAGATACACCTCAAATAAACACAAGATACACCTCAAATAAACACAACACAAGATACACCTCAAATAAACACAAGAGACACCTCAAATAAACACAAGAGACACCTCAAATAAACACAAGAGACACCTCAAAAAAACACAAGAGACACCTCAAATAAACACAAGATACACCTCAAATAAACACAAGATACACCTCAAATAAACACAAGATACACCTCAAATAAACACAAGAGACACCTCAAATAAACACAAGATACACCTCAAATAAACACAAGATACACCTCAAATAAACACAAGATACACCTCAAATAAACACAACACAAGATACACCTCAAATAAACACAAGATACACCTCAAATAAACACAAGATACACCTCAAATAAACACAAGAGACACCTCAAATAAACACAAGATACACCTCAAATAAACACAAGATACACCTCAAATAAACACAAGATACACCTCAAATAAACACAAGATACACCTCAAATAAACACAACACAAGATACACCTCAAATAAACACAAGATACACCTCAAATAAACACAAGATACACCTCAAATAAACACAAGAGACACCTCAAATAAACACAAGATACACCTCAAATAAACACAAGATACACCTCAAATAAACACAACACAAGATACACCTCAAATAAACACAAGATACACCTCAAATAAACACAAGATACACCTCAAATAAACACAAGAGACACCTCAAATAAACACAAGAGACACCTCAAAAAAACACAAGAGACACCTCAAATAAACACAAGATACACCTCAAATAAACACAAGATACACCTCAAATAAACACAAGATACACCTCAAATAAACACAAGATACACCTCAAATAAACACAAGATACACCTCAAATAAACACAAGATACACCTCAAATAAACACAAGATACACCTCAAATAAACACAACACAAGATACACCTCAAATAAACACAAGATACACCTCAAATAAACACAAGATACACCTCAAATAAACACAAGATACACCTCAAATAAACACAACACAAGATACACCTCAAATAAACACAAGAGACACCTCAAATAAACACAAGAGACACCTCAAATAAACACAAGATACACCTCAAATAAACACAAGAGACACCTCAAATAAACACAAGAGACACCTCAAATAAACACAAGATACACCTCAAATAAACACAAGATACACCTCAAATAAACACAAGATACACCTCAAATAAACACAAGATACACCTCAAATAAACACAACACAAGATACACCTCAAATAAACACAACACAAGATACACCTCAAATAAACACAAGATACACCTCAAATAAACACAAGATACACCTCAAATAAACACAACACAAGATACACCTCAAATAAACACAAGATACACCTCAAATAAACACAAGATACACCTCAAATAAACACAACACAAGATACACCTCAAATAAACACAACACAAGATACACCTCAAATAAACACAAGATACACCTCAAATAAACACAAGATACACCTCAAATAAACACAAGATACACCTCAAATAAACACAAGATACACCTCAAATAAACACAAGATACACCTCAAATAAACACAAGATACACCTCAAATAAACACAAGATACACCTCAAATAAACACAAGATACACCTCAAATAAACACAACACAAGATACACCTCAAATAAACACAAGAGACACCTCAAATAAACACAAGATACACCTCAAATAAACACAAGATACACCTCAAATAAACACAAGATACACCTCAAATAAACACAAGATACACCTCAAATAAACACAAGATACACCTCAAATAAACACAAGATACACCTCAAATAAACACAACACAAGATACACCTCAAATAAACACAAGATACACCTCAAATAAACACAAGATACACCTCAAATAAACACAACACAAGATACACCTCAAATAAACACAAGATACACCTCAAATAAACACAACACAAGATACACCTCAAATAAACACAAGATACACCTCAAATAAACACAACACAAGATACACCTCAAATAAACACAACACAAGATACACCTCAAATAAACACAACACAAGATACACCTCAAATAAACACAAGATACACCTCAAATAAACACAACACAAGATACACCTCAAATAAACACAACACAAGATACACCTCAAATAAACACAAGATACACCTCAAATAAACACAAGAGACACCTCAAATAAACACAAGAGACACCTCAAAGAAACACAACACAAGATACACCTCAAATAAACACAAGATACACCTCAAATAAACACAACACAAGAGACACCTCAAATAAACACAAGATACACCTCAAATAAACACAAGATACACCTCAAATAAACACAAGATACACCTCAAATAAACACAAGATACACCTCAAATAAACACAAGATACACCTCAAATAAACACAAGATACACCTCAAATAAACACAACACAAGAGACACCTCAAATAAACACAAGAGACACCTCAAATAAACACAAGATACACCTCAAATAAACACAACACAAGATACACCTCAAATAAACACAAGAGACACCTCAAATAAACACAAGAGACACCTCAAATAAACACAAGATACACCTCAAATAAACACAAGATACACCTCAAATAAACACAAGATACACCTCAAATAAACACAAGAGACACCTCAAATAAACTCTACTTGTATGCAGAGTGGGCCTGTGAGCGTACAGTAACACTTGTTTCGTTTACATTGACACATTTCAATCGGAATGAAATCATTACGGCTGATGAATACCAACATAGCGTTAACATTAGTGGTGTAACAATATATCGTGTCACAATATGTCGCAATGCAAAAATGCAACAATATGTATTGTGGATTGTGAGAATATATATTGGTTATTGTTCACCCAAAATAAAAATTACTGAGTGAGAAAAAATTCTCAAGTTTTCAGAGTTTGAGTGTCAGTACTACATTAAACTGCTATATATAATGTTGTTATAGTTGTTATGTTATATAAAGTGGCGTACATTATTTTAAACACATCTAGTCAGTGACAGAGTTCAAGCATATTCGTGTAAAATAATTCTGTATTTTCAGCTTCAGAATCATGAACATGTTTATTCTGGTGTCTCTATTGTCCTGTGCTTTGGGTTTCCAGCATCAAGTCCAAGAATATTCATTTACACACACAATGCAATAATAACGTATTGTGAGTTTAGTATCGCGATATGTACTGAATCGTGACATCCCTACTTGATTTCATTCCCATTGAAACATGTAAACGAAACATCACGACATCATGAATTCGAAGAGTGTTTACATGAGCGCTTTATAAAGTGATCATGTTGCTGTGTGTGTTTATATGCCACAAGCTTCCAATCAGAATTGATTTGCACAAATATACAGTTTGTGCCATCACTTCTGTAAAGCAGACTTAATATTTATAATATTTATCTATTTCAGGTCCAAATGATTATGAATTATGAGAAGACGAGCACATGTGATCTTTTGCTGCACATCAGAACTATATTCTGTGGTTTTACTCATAGTGATGTATGATCCTCATATTTAATCATGGCTGGACAATTTCATGTTCCCAGTCACCCTGGTGTGCTAAACATGTAAATATTAATGGGAATATACTTCAGAGATATTTTACTCGTAATGATTTCTCATGCATTGGAGAAAAGAATTCATTTCATAATGTGCTTTTCCCGCACTTTTGATTCTTTTACTTCAATGAAAGGTTAGATTTGTGTGATTTTTCAAATGAAAGATCAAAAGGATAAACAATGCAGATTTATTTTCACAGCCTTCTTTGATCATATTTACCAAGGGTGCCAATAATTCTGACCACAAATCTCTTTCCGCGCATTAGTGTCCTGCAGGAGTGTGTGTGCGGTACCTTGTCCCGGTGGTGTGATGGTGATGGTCTGTCCGGTGAACTCCTCATCAAAATATCTGGTGTCTGTTTCTGAGCTGACCTGCGGTTTGAACGGAGGAACCAGCTGAGGAACAGACACACTGTTAGACCATCCTGATTCACATTTACAGGTTACATCTAAGGCACTACACTGAAAAATCTGCTGTGGGATTTACTTGGGAACAATTCTTACTCAGAAATTGCAAGTGAATTTCAAAAATAACTGCAAATAAATGGCAAGCGACACATTGTTTTAAACGTGAATTTTTGAAGTGGTGGATGGATGTGACACATATATATATGTATATACATATTAGGGGTGTAACAATGTATTGTATCACAATATATCGCAATACAAAAATGCAACAATATGTATCGTGGATAGTGACAATAGGTCTCATAGATAGTTCACCCAAAATAAAAATGTTAATTTAATGTAACATTACATTAAACTACTATATATAATGTTGAATATAATGTATAATAATGCAATGGGGGAATATTTGTGGGTCCTGATAATGCCAAATGTCTGATGTTACCAGTAAAAAGTGGCGTACGTTATTTTAAATATATCTAGTCAGTGACAGAGTGCAAACATAAAATAATTCTGTATTTTCAGCTTCAGAATCATGAAGTGTCTCTATTGTCCTGTGAATTGGGTTTCAAGTCCAAGAATATTCATTTACACACACAAAGTAATATCAAATTTAGCATTTTTTGTTAACCTTTTATCATTTGTCTTGGAGTATCCCAATAATCTCCATAGTGAGTTCAGTATCGTGATATGTATCGAATCGTGACATGAGGGAATCGTTACACCCCTAATATATATTTATATATATCGGATGATCATATTTGGGGGCCAATGGCATCAAAAAGATCTAAAACAAGCCCTGATCTAATGAATGTCAGATTTGCATCATCTCTCTGAAATATGATCATGTGTATGTTCGGTGTGGTTCTTCTTGAATGTGATGTGATTATCCGTGTACAAAAGGAGTTTTTACCTTCTTCTCGTAAACATCATGCCACTCAATTCCAGTGAAGAATTTGTGCTGCATGATTTCTTTAGCATCATCAGGGCCGCCACCTAACCTAGAAACACCCAGAACACACACACACACACACACACACACACACACACACACACACACACACACACACACACACTCCACATTACACATCTATATCCTACACCAGAAACACTTGGCATGATAATTATCATGCAGTATGAATAGCGGTATGGCAGTATCCTGTTCCAAACGTGATGACTTTTTATTTTTTAAGTTTACGCAGTACGGCTGTAACGATATGCGATATGAAACTGAAATCGGGACACTCAGATGCTACGAACCTGTGTCGCGGTGTGAGAAGCAGAATCGCGACACACACCTTCCAACTCTCAGAGTTATCCTTCCGTCCAGATCCAATGCTACCACATCTTTAAATTACTATTAGTGTTATTTGAAGTTAAAGGGGAACTCGGCAACTCTAGCCATTTCTTCTCTGATTTTCACTTTTGCTGTCGCGTGTTTTGTCAGCAAGCTCCCCCTACAGGTGTGAGGCATATATTTCACATATTTCTGTGGTAAAAAAACTGACTTGCGGCCCCTCCTCCCGCTTTCTACCGCTGCTCATGTGCATTTGCTATTATCGGAGTCATGTGCACAACTTTATCGTGTGGAGTGTGTCTACCGAGGTGGGTAATACATCACACACATTGAGGGCGGCGTGTGTGTTAATGTCGAATTGCCGTAAAGCAGTTTGTGTTTCTCGCTTGTTCTCGCTTCTCACGAGACTTCCTATTTCCAACTTCCCGGGACGTTAACCCTCATGTTGCAAGGTTGGTTTTCCGCCTGGGAATGTTGGGGGGAGCGGGGAAAGTCACCATTCTCACCAGAACAGGTTATTAAACCATCCTAATGATTTCTAAACGGTTCTATTAAGTTGAAATAGTTGTCAAGTTCCCCTCTAACATTATAATATACGTAGACCTACACCACAAAACTAGCTGAGGATAAATTCTTTAATTTTACCTGTAACGGCCGTTTCAAACCGCAAGCGTCACCGGCACATATTTTTTTAGTTGTGCATATTAATCAACGAGTGCATTCACAGCGGGAGCAGGAGCAGCGCGTGAGCAGCAGTGAAGTTCTCGGTGCAGAGTCTATTTTCACGCTCAATTAAAGTGAAAGCATGCTTTTGATGGACGAAATAAATATGATTTCACAGAAAAAGTGCCCAAAATGCACAGAATAAACATATCTAGTGAGTTTTAACAAGAACTGGAGTAGGCACACAAAAGAAAATGAAGACTCACAAATATTTATAGAAGATTTACCTGTAGTTTTTCAAATGTTATTTAATAAAAAAATATATTTTTTCCCTCAAAATCTCTTTTTTTTCCCTCTCTCCTCCAACAGCCCCCCCCCCTCCCCCCATCGAATCGTGCGTCAAAAATCGTGATACGAACCGAATCGTGGGTTTGGTGTATCGTCACAGCCCTATTACGCAGAGATGATAAGGTTTTTTGGGATGTAGTATGAGTATGCTGTTGGAAACGTGCTGACACCGACCGTTGCTTGGGGTCTTTCTTGAGCAGGCCGGACAGCAGTGATTTGCCCTCGGGTGCGAGTGTGCGAGGGAAGCGAATGTCCTCCATCAGTATGAGCTCAAACAAACGCTCGTGATCCTGGTTATAGAAGGGCAGGCGACCACACATCATCTCGTACATCACCACTCCCAAACCCCACCAGTCCACCGCACGCCCGTAGTCATTGTCCTCCAGCACCTACACACACACACACACAGAAACACACAAATTTAATAGGTGTATAAACTGTAGATTCTATCCCCTACCCATAACTTTATGCATTTTTACAAGTGTGAGCAATGATTAATCGCATCCAAAATAAAAGTTTGTATTTACATAATATATGTATGTGTGTGTACTGTGAATAATTATTTTGTATATATAAATACACACATATGCATGTATATATTTAAGTAATATGTGTTATTTATATATAAAATATTTATATTTATACATAATATAAATTTTGAATGGTATATACATGCAAATATTTCTTAAATATATACATGCATGTGTGTGTATATATATAAAGGTCCTTCTCAAAAAATTAGCAAATTGTGATAAAGTTAATTATTTTCCATAATGTAATGATAAAAATTAAACTTTCATATATTTTAGATTCATTGCACACCAACTGAAATATTTCAGGTCTTTTATTGTTTTAATACTGATGATTTTGGGATACAGCTCATGAAAACCCAAAATTCCTATCTCAAAAAATTAGCATATCATGAAAAGGTTCTCTAAACGAGCTATTAACCTAATCATCTGAATCAACTAATTAACTCTAAACACCTGCAAAAGATTCCTGAGGCTTTTAAAAACTCCCAGCCTGTTTCATTACTCAAAACCGCAATCATGGGTAAGACTTCGACCTGACTGCTGTCCAGAAGGCCATCATTGACACCCTCAAGCAAGAGGGTAAGACACAGAAAGAAATTTCTGAACAAATAGGCTGTTCCCAGAGTGCTGTATCAAGGCACCTCAGTGGGAAGTCTGTGGGAAGGAAAAAGTGTGGCAAAAAACGCTGCACAACTAGAAGAGGTGAACGGACCCTGAGGAAGATTGTGGAGAAGGACCGATTCCAGACCTTGGGGGACCTGCGGAAGCAGTGGACTGAGTCTGGAGTAGAAACATCCAGAGCCACCGTGCACAGGCGTGTGCAGGAAATGGGCTACAGGTGCCGCATTCCCCAGGTCAAGCCACTTTTGAACCAGAAACAGCGGCAGAAGCGCCTGACCTGGGCTACAGAGAAGCAGCACTGGACTGTTGCTCAGTGGTCCAAAGTACTTTTTTCGGATGAAAGCAAATTTTGCATGTCATCCGGAAATCAAGGTGCCAGAGTGTGGAGGAAGACTGAGGAGAAGGAAATGCCAAAATGCCTGAAGTCCAGTGTCAAGTACCCACAGTCAGTGATGGTCTGGGGTGCCATGTCAGCTGCTGGTGTTGGTCCACTGTGTTTTATCAAGGGCAGGGTCAATGCAGCTAGCTATCAGGTGATTTTGGAGCACTTCATGCTTCCATCTGATTTCATTTTTCAGCACGACCTGGCACCTGCTCACAATGCCAAAACCACTGGTAAATGGTTTACTGACCATGGTATTACTGTGCTCAATTGGCCTGCCAACTCTCCTGACCTGAACCCCATAGAGAATCTGTGGGATATTGTGAAGAGAAAGTTGAGAGACGCAAGACCCAACACTCTGGATGAGCTTAAGGCCGCTATCGAAGCATCCTGGGCCTCCATAACACCTCAGCAGTGCCACAGGCTGATTGCCTCCATGCCACGCCGCATTGAAGCAGTCATTTCTGCAAAAGGATTCCCGACCAAGTATTGAGTGCATAACTGAACATAATTATTTGAAGGTTGACTTTTTTTTGTATTAAAAACACTTCTTTTATTGGTCGGATGAAATATGCTAATTTTTTGAGATAGGAATTTTGGGTTTTCATGAGCTGTATGCCAAAATCATCAGTATTAAAACAATAAAAGACCTAAAATATTTCAGTTGGTGTGCAATGAATCTAAAATATATGAAAGTTTAATTTTTATCATTACATTATGGAAAATGATGAACTTTATCACAATATGCTAATTTTTTGAGAAGGACCTGTATATACACAAAAATTATACACAGTACACACACATAACACAAACTCTTATTTTGGATGCGATAAACCGTTGCCCAGCAGTAATTTTTACATTTTCAAAAAACATCACTTAGTATTATTTATAAGCTGTTTGAGGACCAAAAAATCTCTCCACAAGGACAAGGATTTCTTTGTAGGGACATTTTTTTCTTGAGTTTCTTCCGGGAACGAACACGTCACAGTATTCCTCATTTAAATAATTCAAACGCAGAATAAAGGGGCGGAGCCTGATTGAGTTAGTTAGTAGTGTGTTAAACTGGCGGTTATGGGATGGGGCGGGACATTTCTCAAACGCACTCGAAGCGCTCGACCAATCACAACACACTACTCGAGCCGACCAATCAGAGCACAGTGTACTTTTCAGAAGGCGGGGCTTCATAGAGACAGGAAGTAAACAGAGCGTTACTGACAAACTGGGAAGAGAGGAGCCGCAACAATGGAGAAAATAATGTGTTTTGCAATAATAGGTCCTCTAGGTCCTCTGTAAATAAGGAACAGTGCAATAACTGCGAGCTGATGGTGCTGGTGTGTTTGCGTGTTCTCCCACCGAGTGTTACTGAAACCCCGACCGCGGGTCACAGGGAGAGAATGACTCAGTCTGTGCTGTCAGTGGAAAGGTGAAGCCGTGGAGCTGCTAGAATTACTGACCGCTGTCTATTTCCAGCGCCGCTGTCATGTGACTCACAGAGAGGGACAGCTGAGCCTGCAGCTGCCCCATATATGTAGAAGAACAGCACAGCTGTGAAGCTGCCAGGAACCCAGGAGCCCTCGACACACGCAAGCACAGAGACGGGAGACCCACGGCTTCAGATGGACTGTGTAAACAGCAGTAAACACATCTGAACAGCACAGCGCTGACGTCAACGACTCTTTATTTCCATGGCATGACCAGTAAAGTAGTGTAAACTTCACCCGAAACACCCAACCTTTCGGGCTCTCTCTTGAATCCAACACGGAAGTGTCTTAAACTGCAATTCATCGACTGGCCGCTAGAGACTGGATTAGAGCAGCACGATTATGACAAAAATCATAATTGCCGATTATTCCCTTGAAATTGTAATTGCGATTATTAATTACGATTATCACAATTTACATTGAATATATATAGGCATATTATAATACATGTTTACACAAAAATTGTTAACACTCACAAATACTGTCCCCCTTTACTTAACATACACATAAATTGACTCATAGTAAAGAAAAACATTAGGACTATGCTAAAGCAATTAAATAGAAGTCCCAAACTAGTTTTTGTTAATAAAATTGATATGACCACAGTCATTTAAAAATATAAAAAATAACACAAAGTGAAAATAAAGTGGCATTTTGGGGTTATGGAAACGACAGTTACCATGGTGAATACACAACATACTTTTATTCCGTGACTTACTAATTTACATTGTAACGACGTTGCATGCTCGTAGTTTCTTTTGCACTTAATACAGTGAAGCGATAAACAGCGCGCGCCGCCGCATTTGCACGTGCAATTGAAGAGTGCGCGCTACGAGCACAGTATAAGGGCTGACAGGACAGTAAAGTCCGTTTTTCTGAGGTGAAAGACTTTTTATTTCAGCGTACACCTACGTCACTGCCTGGTATGTCATATTGTGCTTGGTTTTCTGAAGTAGCCGTGATTCGCCTCTCATAACATAATTATGCTCTAAACACACACACGCAGAGTGGATTTTCTTTTGTAATCGCAGCTTTGAACGATTACGTAATCGTGTCATCCGTAATCGTAACGAAATTAGAAATTCGATTAATTGTGCAGCCCTAGACTGGATGCAAAAGAGGGTCAATCCCATAAACCTCCATGTTAAAATGCCCATCTTTACAGCAGAAAAACATGTTTACAGCCTGGTGCAAAAAGTAGTTTTGGTCTATATATCTAATTTTGCCCTTCATGATGACTGTTAGGGGGTGAATTTTTATAACTCATCCATTTAAATTATATTAAGCCTTAAAGTTCTGCATAATTAAGGGCGTGGCCACTTGAGTGACAGGTGGATTGCCGTTGATGTCACTACTAGCCGTTGCTGTCTGTTAGTGTCACGTCACCTCAGCTAATCCCGACCTTTTTGGCCACTTTCGTTTATCCGGGAGTGACGCACTGATGCTAAGATGCGACGGCCGGCTTCAAAAATGCTCATCAGAAACACTACGTCCATATTTTTTCACAGTCTATGGTAACACTACATTACAGCTCCAAGTTGTCATAACTTGAGTACTTTTGATCAAAATTTTGGAATTGGTTTTTATTTAATTTTTTGGGTAAAAAGTTGTGAAATTTGGCACACAGATAGAAGATAGTCCGAACATAAACCACACCAATTTTGGCGTCTCTAACTCAATCCTTCTAGCGCCACTAACTGTCCAAAGTTGCACTCACGTTTATGCAAATAACTTTTAAACCGTAAGGGCTAGATTTGAATCCACCCTATGACATCATGAAAATTTTCCCGCCATTTTCATTAAATTTTATCTACTTTTTCTAACTCGTTCAATGCGGTTTGTCCAATTTTCACCAAAATTGGCTCAGATCATCTTTAACATCATAAACCCAACCCTTCGGGAATAACTTGCGAACGAATTCGACGAACAGCACGGCAAATTAGATGCAACGCTATATCTCTGCAACGCTTTAGCGTATCGAGATGAATCTTGGTACACGTCATCACAAGCATGACCTGAGGCTACATGCAGCGTTTTGGCACAGCGCCACCTACTGGTCAGGAGATACTAAAATTGCTGTTTTTGCTTATAACTTCTGAACGGTTTACCCAAATTTCATAAAACTGGTCTTTTTTTGTTGTTGATTCAGTCGAGTCGAATGTTACCCAATTTTTGAGGGGTGTCGGAAATTTTGAAGTAATTTTCAAGAGTAAAATTTTGCAGTAGTTTGTGATTTTTTAAATGATTTATATTATTATTCTTATATATTATTTATAATATTTATATTTTATAATTAAATAGACATTATACAACTTCTCAGCAAGTTCTACCTGATAAAATATCTTGAGCTTGGCATAAGAAAATATATATTCAATATAAAAATTCACATGATTTTTTTTAATCACGCAATTAATTTTTATGACACTCGCCGATTTAGAAATCACACTCATATATCCCGCCTGATTCTTAAATAAAAGTTTTTTAGGTCTCAAATTAAAACAAGAAATATGATGTCAGTTTACATTGTTTTACCTTATTGAGCACATCTGTTTTCAACAGCTTTTAATCAGTGATAATTTTATTATACGTGTTGCCTATGTGATGCTTTTTTCTCTTCTTTTCTCTGTGTGACATTGTAAAGCACATTGGTCAACTTGTGTTGTTTTAATTGTGCTATATAATTAAAGTTGCTATTGCTATTGCTTATTCTAAAACATATTTCGTTATGTTCGTCATTTAAAGCAATAATCAGTGTCGTTGTGCATTTAAAACACTTCCACCTGTTTTCCTCTGAAATTCTCTCATCCCTCCTTCACTTCTCTCTCTCTCCGTGGAATATTTCCAGACGTAACCGCATTCCTGAGCTCCACACACACACAACAAGGTCATTGTTTACAGCGGAACAACCTGTAACACGGCCCGGGCCGAGCTCCAGAGAGGCCACCGTCGCCATGGCAACGCTCCCGAAGTCTCCCGCTCCGGGCTCTGTTGTCATGTCAACATGGGGATTTGAACCGGAGTTCCCGGGAAGAGGACAGAAAGAGAGAGAGCGGTGACACGGGATCCTGGACGTCCCATATGAGGGACGAAAATCCTCTTTCTGTCCTCATGATGATCCAATAGAGCAATAGATATTTAACAGAATACAATACAAAAGTCTTAAAAAAGATATTCATATGACTTTCAGACATGAAATTTAAGCTCCATATTCATGTTGCTTATTGCTTATTAAGGCGTCATTTGCAATTCATTTTGGGAGCTTTTATTGAAGAGATGGTGAATATCTCCTTAAAAGAGAAAATAAACTCATACGGGTCATAAATTATGAGAGAATCACTTCAGAGATTTTGTCAGATGGATCGATTCGACAGACAATATTTACTTGAAGTACACCTGAAATTTTAAGATAATATTTCAATAATTTAATTAAATGTTTCAATTCTAGGGATGCACCGATACCACTTTTTAAGGGTCGAGTACGAGTACCGATATTTTTTTCCTGGTACTCGCCGATACCGATACCGATGCCTGTTGTACTGGGGGGATTCTCGTTTTATGTGGCAATTTTCTAAGAACAACACAATGAGACTAATGAACAAATCAGCATCTTTATTTTCAACAACTTAAATAAACCTAAAAAAAAAAATAATTCTTATTGTGCTTATCACAAATTTTCAAAGCCCAAATTTCACAGTGTCCAATAACCTCCAAAGGGCAAAACCAAGGACATAATGAATGTAATTTTTACCTGCCTGTCACAAAGTTGTCAAAGTGCTAAAGAAATCACAGACAACAAGACAATCAAATTTGTCATAAGGTGCCAAATAAATCACAGAACAAATGTTTAACATGACACTGAGTAACAATGTAATCACAGCCGAAAGTGTAAAGTGAAATATTAGAGTGTACTATTAAATCTAGCAACACTATAACTGCAGGAAGAGTGTTCATAAGAATTAAGAAATATTAGCTAAGGATATACGTGAGGTATCGGTCTTTGGTATCGGGGTATTTTTACGAGTACGAGTACAAGTACATGAGCTTGGTATCGGGCCCGATACCGATACTGGTATCGGTATCGGTGCATCCCTAATTATTATCATTAAATTATCACAAGCATGGTGTTCTCAAGTTAATTCAAATGTAAAATTTTAATAAATAATTTAAAAATAAATTACACCTGAGATTTTAAGATAATATTTCAATAATATAACAACATATTTTAATATTTACCAACAAATTATTATAATTATGAAATTATTACAAGTATGATGTTCTCAAGTTAATTAAAATGTAAAATTGTAAAATAAATAATTTTAAAATAGTCAAAATAAAACACAAAAATATATTTTATTTGTTAACTTCCATTTCATGTGACCATTAACCGAAATCAGAGAAATGTGAATATGCAAATTAATTATTGAAATATTTACATAAAAAAATATTTGAAACTTTTAACAAGAATTTATTGTTTATTTAAAATGTTTTTACGTTATTTAACTTAAATAAGTTTAAATATTGAATTATTTAGAATTTTGATTAACTAATTATCAGCTTTTTATAAACTCACAAATCTCCAGCAGTTCTACTTTGGGAAACTCTGCTTTTAAAAAAATAGACAATTAAAATAAAATCTGATCTGAGAGACAAGAACTGACAGTATCAGGGAGTAACATTTCCAATATATAAAACTCCTTCCTATATACTAACCCTAACCTTACAAATACACATTTTAAGAACAATAAAACCTCAGATGCACACGCGCCCCAGCAGAGGGCAGGATATGATCCGGCAGAGGAAGTCCCACTCAGGGAACAGGATATGATGCGGGAGCCGTGGGTGTCAGCTGGAGCCGGTGGCTCCTCATGTTTTCAAATATAAAATATAAATGGTCCCAGCAGAGACTCCAAAATGGTGGGATAACAACAATGTGGCCGCAACTGTGTCAATATAGGCAAACCTTCTCCCACACACCACTCTCTCACACACACACACACACACACACACACACACACACACACACACACACACACACACACACACACACACACACACACACACACACACACACACACACACACACACACACACACAGAGAGAGAGACTCTGTTTCTCTCTCCCTCTCTCTCTCACACACACACTCAATAACACACACACTCACACACACACACACCCAAACCCACCCTCACTCACTCACTCACTCATTCACACACTCACTCACTCACACACACACACTAATACACACACTCACTCACTCACTCACTCACTCACTACACACTCACTCACACACACACTCACTCACACACACATTCACACACACACTCACTCATTCACACACTCACTCACTCTCTCACTCACTAACACACACACACACACACACACACACACTAACTCACTCTCACACACATGGACTCACTAACACACACACACACACACACACACACACACACACTCTCTCACTCATTCACACACTCACACAGTCACACACTCACTCACTCACACACTAATACACACACACTCACTCATACACTCACAAACACACACACACACACACACACAAACACACTCACTCACTCACTCACTAACACACTCACTCACACACACACACACTCACTCACTCACACTCACTCACTCACTCACTCACTCACTCACTCACTCACTCACTCACTCACTCACTCACTCACACACTAACACACTCACTCATTCACTCACTCACTCACACACACACTCAGTCACACTCACTCACACACTCACACAACACTCAGTCACACACTCACTCACTCATTCACACACACACTCACTCACTCACTCACTAACACACTCACTCACTCACTCACACACTAACACACTCATTCATTCACTCACTCACTAACACACTAACACACTAACACAGTCACTCATTCACTCACTCACACACTCACTCACTCACTCACTAACAAACACACACACACACTCACTCACACACTCACTCACTCACTAACACACACACACACTCACTCACTCACTCACTCACACACTCACTCACTAAAAAACACACACACTCACTCACTCACTAACAAACACACACACTCACTCACACACACACACACACACACACACACATTCACTCACTGACTCACTCTCACACACACACACACACACACACACACACACACACACACACACACACTCACTCACTAACACACTCACTCTCACACACACACACACACACACACACACACACACACACACACACACACACACACACACACACACACACACACTCACACTCACTCACTAACAAACACACACATACTCACTCACTCACACACACACTCAGTCACACTCACTCACACACTCACACAACACTCAGTCACACACTAACACACTCACTCACTCACTCACACACTAACACACTCACTCATTCACTCACTCACTCACACACACACTCAGTCACACTCACTCACACACTCACACAACACTCAGTCACACACTCACTCACTCATTCACACACACACTCACTCACTAACACACTCACTCACTCACTCACACACTAACACACTCACTCATTCACTCACTCACTAACACACTAACACACTAACACAGTCACTCATTCACTCACTCACACACTCACTCACTCACTCACTAACAAACACACACACACACTCACTCACACACTCACTCACTCACTAACACACACACACACTCACTCATTCACTCACTCACTCACACACTCACTCACTAAAAAACACACACACTCACTCACTCACTAACAAACACACACACTCACTCACACACACACACACACACATTCACTCACTGACTCACTCTCACACACACACACACACACACACACACACACACACACACACACACACACACACACACACACACACTCACTCACTCACTCACTCACTCACACACACACACACACACACACATTCACACACTCACTAACACACTCACACAGTCCCACACTCACTCACTCACACACTAATACACACACTCACTCACTCACTCACTCACGAATACACACACTCACACACACACACACACACACACACACACACACACACACACACACACACTCACTCACTCACTCACTCACTCACTACCACACACACACTCACTCACTAAAACACTCACTCACTCACTCACTCACTCACTCACTCACACACACACTCACTCACTCACTAACACACTCACTCTCACACACACACACACACACACACACACACACACACACACACACACACACACACACACACTCACACTCACTCACTAACAAACACACACATACTCACTCACTCACACACACACTCAGTCACACTCACTCACACACTCACACAACACTCAGTCACACACTAACACACTCACTCACTCACTCACACACTAACACACTCACTCATTCACTCACTCACTCACACACACACTCAGTCACACTCACTCACACACTCACACAACACTCAGTCACACACTCACTCACTCATTCACACACACACTCACTCACTAACACACTCACTCACTCACTCACACACTAACACACTCACTCATTCACTCACTCACTAACACACTAACACACTAACACAGTCACTCATTCACTCACTCACACACTCACTCACTCACTCACTAACAAACACACACACACACTCACTCACACACTCACTCACTCACTAACACACACACACACTCACTCATTCACTCACTCACTCACACACTCACTCACTAAAAAACACACACACTCACTCACTCACTAACAAACACACACACTCACACACACACACACACACACACACACACATTCACTCACTGACTCACTCTCACACACACACACACACACACACACACACACACACACACACACACACACTCACTCACTCACTCACACACACACACACACACACATTCACACACTCACTAACACACTCACACAGTCCCACACTCACTCACTCACACACTAATACACACACTCACTCACTCACTCACTCACTCACGAATACACACACTCACACACACACACACACACACACACACACACACACACACACACACACACACACACACACACACACACACACTCACTCACTCACTACCACACACACACTCACTCACTAAAACACTCACTCACTCACTCACTCACTCACTCACTCACTCACTCACTCACACACACACTCACTCACTCACTCACTCACTCACTCACACACACACACACATTGTTTGGTGGTTTGGTCATGTGATGAGTCTCACCTCAGGGGCCAGATACTCCGGGGTCCCGCAGAAGGTCTTCATAGTGGCTCCGTCTGTGATGCCCTC